>NW_009190679.1:0-15463 GCF_000690835.1 Fulmarus glacialis
ATGATTCTATGATTCTATGATTCTACAACACAAAAAGTTCATGGCTGTCAAGCTAGGATCTGTGAGCGGCTGTCTCCTCTGTCACCTCATGGCTGTTGCACTCCCTTTCCAAACAAAGAAGCAGTGCCAGCTGAATAATGAAAAACTCACAGGATCCAAGAAACTCTTTCTTTACTGCAAGGAGCCCTGAAAAAAGCAGCTGACTTGTTAAGGAGGCTTGATTAGACTATTAGGACAGCTGGCCTTAACATGAGCTCAAGGAGGTTGCAAATCAGACAAGCTTGTTCAGAAAAGTGATTACAGAGTTGTTGTTGCAGGGAGTTAGAAATGCTGTGGCTTTCTGGATTTAACACAAGGCAACAAGCTTTATGCATATACTTGGTTTTGTCATTTAGATTGTTCATTTAGCCCAGAGACAGTTAAAATTATATGCCATGAGTTTACAAAGATAGATACAAAGACAGGTCTGTTGAGCAAAGAGATAGTGTTCTCAGGGGGTACATCAGGTACATCAGGCCCCCGAAAGATATGATTTTGGTGTTGCTGTTTTGATTCTGAGGTTTTAATTCTGGTCCTGCCATACAAGCCAAGAGCACGACCTTTGTCTTTTAGACTTTAGGTGAAAAATAGCACTGATCACTTTCTGATTGGGTGAAGAAAAAGGATACAGAGTCTTAGGGGATAAAGAGTATAAAAGCCTACTCTCAAAATGAAAGGAGTGAACCACATGATTATTGTAGTTGTGTATATAGGCATAGGACCATAGGATAATCATATTAAAAACCAGAAAGGCCTTTTTTAACTGGTCTTAAAGATGAATAGGAAACCAAGGTGACAGTGGATGGTCTTATTTCCTGGAATGAGATATCAACTGGGACCTCTTGACATTTAGAAATTAGGATTTTAGGAGGTTTTACAACAAGGAACTGTAATAGTCAAGGAGGAAAAGACTAAAACATTTATTAGGAGTCATAATGAAGTTAAAAAGAAATTTGGCAATGAGACAGCAATAGACAGACTTCTAGATGAAGAACCTGATTCCCCATGTTAGTCTCTCACTAATGACCTTCATAAGCTCCAATGAAACTATTTTTGGTTTACATTCATTCAAACATCAACAGAATCGGACATGTAGAGCTGTGGTGGAGAAAAGAGAGCCTTAAGTGAGAAATACCGATAGTTTCTGACCAGAGGGTAGTATTGCACTAAAATAAGCTTGCTCTGCTAAGATGCTGCGGATTAAGGACTTTGAATTTGATGCCATCTAAATTTCTACCTGTTAAAAATTTACTAACTTGGTGTGATTAGTTCTTTCCAAAAACAACTGCTTCTATAAATTAGAACATCTAGTTGCAATATCTTTTGATGGGAACAAAAGGATGTAAGAATTACCCAAATGTTATATTCTTGGATCTGTTCTTACTTGTCTACCTGCTATCTTTTATAAAGGCTAAACCTACTGAGTTAGTTGTAAAACATGGTACTTTATTTGGATTTGAACGGCTTTACTCTGGGGAGCCGCTACCTCTGCATATATTGATGAAACAAATGAGGTGGTTGACAATATCACTGTTACTACAAAACTTCTTTCTTAAATAGCAGCTGCAAAGTTCACTGGACCAACTCAATGAAACTGCATGAACATCATGGTTTAGCAAGCCTATTGACAGCACTTTTCACTATAATTAATATGATCGTCCAGTCAACATTCCAATTCTGTCTTAATAACAGCACATGTAAATCAGGGGGTTTGCTGGACTGGTGTAAACAGAGTCCTGTGAATTTAAATGATGCAATCACACTATCAAGATTTCTGCGTGATGTTTTGGATGCCTTTGGATGCCTAGAGCAGTGGCCGCTCTAACAAATTTTAGTTTTGGGGTAACCCTGGAGGCCTGAAGTGCAGGTGGAGACTGTTTCCTGTTCTGATGCATGGTGGTGCCAAGCTTGGTGCTGGCATGTGTGCTGCCCGTGCTTTAGCTCAAAACCCCTGAACAAAGACTTAGGAAGACTTTACGGAGCATTACAAAGTTCAGGTGGGGATGGATCCTACCATCCCCCACATAGGAGCTGCCCTTGAGTTTCACTTAAACTAGAATTAGTAGAAAAAGATGGCACACATAGCCCCTGGAGGGTTCACCAGTGGAATAATTTGCTTAGACTTTTTGACTCCTTCAGAAAGTGGGTTGCAGTAAAAGAAGTTTGCATTACTTTTTTCCAAGTTAATGTCAAGAGCAGTTTTTGTAACTCAGCATGCTCTAAGATGAGAAATCCTAGCAATTGAATAAATAAAGGTCAACAGTCCAAACTAGATTAAAACTTGGGGATATATGAATCTTTAATGATTTCATTCTCCAAAAGTTCAGCTATAGGTGCTCTTTCAAATGCTTTTCTGAAGAAAATGATAGATGAAAGTCCAAGAACTTCTTAACATTTGTCATAAGCTGCAGTTCTTAATGAAATATTGTGCTATTGCAGGCTCCAAAAGCACCACAAAGTCACAAGGAATATGGGATATAGCCCAGGAGCCCAAGATGCAAGACGTATCGCAGCCTAGGCATCCTTGAGAGACCTTCTGAAGGATACCATTTTTTGATGTGTCTGGGAAACTCTGTGTCTTCTGTGTATTATGCATTTTTCAGCAGTTGAATCAGGGCTCCTTTCTCCCCTCTCCATACTCAGGCCCCATATATTTATCTGTGCCCAATCTGTATGTCTGGAATAAATGCTATTCTAATTCTATGACTCAAGTTTATTTTCAATGAAATATATTCCTTATGTATCAGTTCTACCTGACACAGATAAAAGATAGCTAATATCCAAGTCAACATGCCTGCTGGCTGTGATGATATTTTTCAGCAATTTTTAGTTTTATTAAAGATCCTGCTTAGTGGGCTGCTATATTTAGTGTTAGTATAACATGACTGACACAAAAATAGAAACTGACTGTCCAAAGCCAGCAGTGCTTTTTGAAACCTCTGGCTGGATGTGTAGGGCAAGAGAGATTTTAAATGGATAATAACATTAAATATGTAACAGAAAATGCTTATAAACTTATGTACTTTACATGAGATAAATGGATGAAATAAAGTTATTTTAATACAAGTTTCTTCAGAAAGAGAAAATTAGAAACTAGAAACAGATTCTTAATAGGACACATATATCAACAGTGTTCCAAGTATAAAGGCAAGGTGTCAGTGAGGTGAGTGGAGCGCTTTATTCAAATGTCAAATGTCAGATTACTGAAAAAAGCATCTTGAGGTGAAATAAAACTCAGTAAATGATCTCATGTGAACAGCTTGAAAGGTATAAATATTGCTTAAAGTATAGCCCCAAAAATCTGAATATTCATTGCCACATGGGAGCATGGTGCTTGTGACAGGAAAAGTTGCAATGATTTATGATTATGATCTAATTGCATTTGAAATAATTCGTATCAAAGCCAAAGAAGGAGAAGAGAATCCAAAGGAAACTTCGGAAAGTATAATCTAAAGGGTCAGCTTGACATGTTGCTCTCCAAATTAAGATAAAAAAAAAATTCTTTTGCACAAGCTGAATTTTGTAGCCATAGAAAAAGCACTCAGGTACAGTCACTGTAAAACACAAATTGTAGGTTGTCATTAACAGTGATGATCACTATTAATAATAACTGTCTAGAAAATGTTTTGCCTTAGGAACAGGAAAAGGATGGAACATTTGTCTGTACACTAGATGAAATACAAACATACATACACAGAGGAAATACAGATGAAGTTTACTTCATACGTCATCATTTCATTACAGTTCTTTTATTCTTCTTTTTTGGTTTTTTTTTTCTTTTTTTTTTTTTTTGTTATTGTTGTTACCTTGGTGTTTAAAATAAAAAATATAGGGGAAAAAATAAGGTCTAAAAATCATGGACAAAGTGTACATTGTCAGTAATTCATTATGTAGGGTGCTCATTGTGATGTTAGTTTACTCTGAACATTACTTTTTTTTTTTCCCAAGTACTCACTGTAGACTTACATTCTTGGGCACAGAATGAAGTCACCATTACTGGTAACAGCAAATAAAATCTTAATATTCTCAGCAGCATGACAAAACAACAAAGACAATTTACTATTTCATTCTAATACCTGCATAAATTTTTTTTTAGGAGACATCTTGCAGACCAACTTAAAGATGGTCAGCACGTGATAACCATACTTCCATCACTCATTCATTTCCAGAATTCTTAGTCAATCCCACTATCATAGTTTCAGGTGAACTTATAATAATAATAGTAGCAGTAGTAATACAATGAATACCTGTAGTGAGCCATAAACAAGAATATTTTTGTGCCAATTTTATAGGAAGTAGGAGCACAAGAAGTTCTTTGGGTTAGAATTTAGCCATGTTCAAAGAGGCTATTCTTATGAGGATTCCCATGGCACAAATATTACAAACTAAAGAGAAATACTCAAATACAAAACTGACCATTTTCCCAAGCTGGCAAAAATTATTTGCATTGGAAAAAGGAAAGATTTGAGACTTTATCTGCATGAGCTGTTTTCTAACCCATAATTAAGGGGTCCCTGTGCAAAAGCGTCATCATCATAGGAGCCAACTGTGGTAGTTAATGCAAAGATAAATTAGGCAAAAGGAAATATACTAAAAAAAAAACCCCACCAACAAGAAATGCCTATTCCAATATTTGTAAGATTTAGGAGACATGCATTGAGGGTAACACGGTCATATATTTTAAAGGAGTAGGGATAACATACATAGTAAAACATACCATAAAATTTCGCCTAACAGAAAATGCTGGAGTTAACCATTTCAAATGTATATATATACAGTTTAACAACAAAATTTACAACAATTGCACTGACAAGAAGAGAGATTGCTGGGTGAAAAGCATCTCTTTGTGTGAAGTCCCAGCGTGACTACTGTTCTCACTGATTAGTATCTGAAGTCTAACTCTCTTCTGTTTGTCTTTAATTAGATGCAGGCATAATATCTGTAACAATGGGAGGAAGAATTGGAGAGGTATGAGAAACACTGATAGTTCTGTTCATATCTTGCCCTTGCAAAAGCAGGCATAGCTCAAAGGGAGCCTACCTTCATGCACACACAGTATAGGGTTTTCTGTAATTCCTGGTGTCTATTAAAACTAAATTGACGATAAGCAACAACTGAGTTTCTACACTACATTCCTGTGGACTCCTCTACCAACTATATCACTTACAAGCTAGTAAAAGTTGTTTAAAATCATCTGAAGTTATTTGCTCAATGGCTGTATTACCTACACAATTAATTCTGTGAATATTTGACCAGCTCTAATTTTATCAGTAATAAATATACTGTGTTTAAGACTACAAAAAAAAAAAAAATCTTTTCACCTATAAAAACGGTTATTTATATTAACTGGAGATCAAAATATACCTGCGTTAGAAAGAAAAAAAAAAAACATCCAAATTCATATGGTCAGAAAACTGGATCCTCCGCAGCTTCAGACAATAACTTTGTGAGAATAACTATACAAATATAAAATATCTCTAAAACTAACCCTTTGTAGAGACTCCAGTGTTCTTTCTTGATCAGACTTTGCTGATCCCTGGCTACTTTTTCATATTTCCTTTTCAGTGAGATCTAAAGCAATTCAAGAAATTAGTAGGTTTAACAGAAAATGTTTACAGTGTCATGTCTAGCTCCACCCACAGAGTTCCATCCACAGACATTTTTGAAAGAAGTGATCAAATTTTGGTCAAATCATCTGTTACACAGGTTATGACCATTTTCTCTGTTTCGGGATCTATTCCATTTGATTCTGGTTTTATATCATTGCTTTTTAAAAATGTCCTTGATGCTGCGGTTGCCTTCTGTGTCTATTCAGTTTATCTATTTAACAAGTGTCAGACAACAGTTACAAGGACAAATCCTCCATTCAGCTTAAACATTCAAACTTTATTCCAACTGCTAAGCAAAAATATGTGACCTTCTTCCTCATTAGTATATTTTATGAAACTTCTGATATATTGCACATGTTTTTGGAAACCTATCCATAATGTAATTTACCAACAGATTATTTGAGACAGTGTATGAGACAGCAGGAAAGTGGGCACATCCAAACTCACTTTCTTACTTTTTTAAGTTCATTGATCAATGTAATGATGTTTTTATTAAACTGCTATCAAAGATTAAATTTCTATAAAAAGCAGTTGTTTTCACTTTCTTAATTGGAAACAGCATGAAGTGTTGCACATTCTAACCCAGACAAACTGAAAGAGAGAGCAACCCTCAGTTTGTGTCTCTGGAGCATTAAATACATTCTTCTCTCAGACATCACAGACTAACAGAATTATTGTGAACAAGCTGAAATTTTAAAAATATTTACTAACTGTCCAAAACTCAGAGGGTGACAATAGCAGCATTCGGACTCCAGATTCACTGGCAATTCAGTGTAAGTGTGTTTAGTATACATACTAAGCAGTGGATATATCAGTAAGACAGGTATACTGTATAACCTGATTTTCTATTACAAATGAACTTGTGCTACAGATTTCTGGAATTTACTCACACCTTTAGGATTCAATTGAAGATAATGTCTATTGCATTAGGTACTCATCATGTGTTCCTTTTTCCTAGAAACAGAACAAGAAGAAAATCAGAGAGTCCAAGAGCACACTTTGC
This sequence comes from Fulmarus glacialis, assembly GCF_000690835.1. Classification (NCBI taxonomy): domain Eukaryota; kingdom Metazoa; phylum Chordata; class Aves; order Procellariiformes; family Procellariidae; genus Fulmarus; species Fulmarus glacialis. The sequence goes on from NW_009190679.1 coordinate 6,652, forward strand.
CCTCAGGGAAGACATAGTGATGTCTCTACCATGGTGATGCCATTCTCATGCAGTCTCTTGTTCTATCGTCTCCTTTCTAAACTAAAAGTTATTGTTTTACTAGTTAATTTAATTACCTGTGGGATGCATCAGAAGGTGCCAGTGCAAAGCCTGAATTCCACTCCAGGTGGCTAGGAGGTGCTAAAAGGGCAGAAGGATTTTTGAAGCCAAAAGGCAACATATCTGACTCCATGAGTCTATAGTTTGGCTAAATAGCATAAGAATAAATACCAAGCCCTCTGTGGTTTGAAACACTGTAAGCTCACGTTGCTAAAATTATGGCTGAATAAAAGACAAGGATCTGCAAATAACTACCCTCAGAAACATCTGCCAAAACAGCTGTATACCATTGTTAACTGGGAACCACTTCACTGGCCAGTTACATGGGTTGTTCTTGGGGGACAAGAATAAGGGAAGCATGTATTTTTCCCTCAGATTATGGTGACTACAGTGCATGCTTTCACTTTGAACAGATGCATCAGTTAATATAAATCCCCAGTACCAGGACTTTTCTTTTCAAAGTGCATCAAAATCCTTCCTTTTATTGAAGAAACAACTTGATGGGATCTGCATCCTGCTATGCCATATATTCCTTTTATAAGGGAATCACCTGCTCAAGGAAACAAAATATTGGTTTTCTATGGCTTCCAGATACGGTTTATCTTGCCTGAAACGTTACTGTGCCTGGACATATTTCTTCGTGGTAGCAGCACCAAATAAAGCAAACAGAACAATGTACAGTTACTCAGCACAGAGTAGGGCAGAAAAGCAAAAAATCAACATATACCTGATACATTATAGCTACTTGTAAGTATGGCCTGTCTCTCCCTTGTAGCTTCATACATACAAGAGGTTTCATGTTTGGTAAGCTAAAAATTTCCAAACTCTATTCTCAGACATAACCAAAAAATGGCATTTATTTTTAGGTATCAGACCACAAAGAAAAAAAATATACTGTGTATAGGTGATGTTAAGAGGTTTTTGGTGGCTAACTTTCTTTTTGAACCATCCTTTTTTCATTACAAATAAATAATCTGTGTTCCTTTTCATTCTGCAGAAATAAGGCAGCAGGAGATCTTTAATCAGCATCTTGCATATTCCAGAGCTGCAGCTCCTCTGGGTTCTGTCACCACTGGCCCTGAGTAGTAACAGGAATGAAAACAACTGTTCAAAAATGGTGGAATAAGCACTTGCAGTTACTCTCATTATTTTTAAGGTAAGTCCATAGAGTCACTTAACAGCTTCACAACTTAAAACATGGTTTTAAACTAAGACATTGAGGGGCTTGTGCCAACACTGCTTAGTGATAAGCAACACTGACAAGTGCTGCTGAGATTTCCAGATCATTTCCCGTGGTCACCAGTGGTATAGCTGTGGCTATAGTCTAGTATCCCTAGTCTCTCTGTGGCTGGTTCTAGTCTTGCAACCCAATTTTGCAAAAATCAAACAAGCATAGAACTAACTAGGTAAAGCATTTCAGTACTCACTCATTAGACGTGTATTTGTAACTGAAAGAGGTACACATCTGAACCACAGATAGATCAATTGTAAACTTCCCCCGTAATGCTTCTTTCTGACTGCAAAACACATTGACAGCTGACACCATTGTGAGTCCCAGTAAACAATTATGTGTTTATACTGTGGCATTTGTCCATATATTGCTTCCCCAGTTGAACTAAAAGGAAGTATTTAAATGATCAAAAAGCAGAGAAAGCAGGTTCATTTCATCTGTGTTAGACAGTGGCTTCTAGTTAGTATCATCAGACCAAAAAATATGCACCTGGCTTGTTGACTTGCAAGAGAGATTAAAGTTTAATTCAGAAATCAAAAAAAAAAAAAAAAAAAGGAAGAGAAAAGAAAAAGAAAAAAAGAAGGCAGCAGGAGATTTCATTAGAAATAAACCACAAAAAAGTTGAGGGTAGATGAAATGGTTGTTCCTGCTAGAACAAATGTCTTTCTTGCCTTCACCACATCAGCCTGCATTTTTAAGCTAAATTTTAAATTTAAATTTAAATTTTTAAGATTCTGAAGTGCTTTGTCCTCCCACCTTTTGTTTTTGGTAACAAGGATCACAACCTTAAATGTGAAAATAGAATAAAGAAATATGTTGCAGAGTATTTCACAGAATAAGTATAAGTCCAGTGAAAATCTTTCAGATTCAAAGTTACATTTAAACTTCAGGTCCATGCTTTTTTAAAATAAACAGATACACTTAAACTCTTACCTCAGGTTTTGGAATTAATGTCTTCCAGCAGCTCCCATTAACTTTAATTAACTTAATGTAAGACATAAGTGTGATTCATACGTCTCATTCATTTCCTCTGTAGACGTGGTCCTATTAGGTACAAAAGCACTACATAGGAAGTATACACTGCAGGCAGAACTTGGATATTTTGGATATTCCTGGCAAGTGCTTCCCCCAGGTTAAGAGGGATTTGTAGCTCAACTATGTAACAGTGATTCCTTTCTGAAAAAAAGTGGAGGAAAAGGGTAGTTCTTCAGATTAAACTGAAGACTGTGAAGCACAATAGTAAGGTTGGGATTTAATACCCTACCCACATTTTCCAAACACACACACTTCCACTGGTGCCTTTCAGCCTGACCTTAACGGCCTCCCCATCTTGCTTGTGTATGGACCCTGGGGGTAATAATTTCTTCCTTGTGATTCTTTTCAGCACATCAGTGTTCCAGCTACTCTAGAGCCATGCAAAGAGCACATTTTGTAAGCCATTATAGACAGCACATTTTATAAGCTATTATCATGGTAAGTCTGAATATTGCATTTTAAACTATTTAGATTATAGACTGATAAATTATGCATGCATTAACTCAGTTAACTCTATTAACACCTTAATACAAAACTAATGGAATAATTGAATTATTGATAAGCCACTTCTACATAATTATATGAAATTATAGCTAGGAGCAACGCAACTTAGTGATATGAACTTGTCTTTCTGAATCTTGATTTTCAGTCTGTAGGATAACTCTACACATGAAAGGATCCTTGGGCATGTGCTTAACTTTGAGAAAGTCTTAAGCACATGTTTAGGTAACTTCCAAAGCCGAGACAAATCCTGGACAGTGCATAAGGGACAGATCCTGTAGGGATAGCATTAGTGATTCAATAGGTGGCACTCTTCATTATCGACTGAATGATTCGGCTTAGTGCAAAGTATTGAAGGGGTCCTTTTCAAACCGAGATAGAACTAAGGGTTCCCGATGACTCCTGGCTTTTATAGCTCTATGGCAATTTGAAGGTACTGGTACTGTGGAAAACTATGTATTAGCTGGGCTTTCATGATGTGCTATTTGCGTAATACTCAGTTTCATTCAGTGGGTAGTTCTACAGTGTAGTGGGAACAATTATATGGTCCTAAAGATGTTTCAGCTGTGGATGAAGCAACTCCCAAGCAGTCTGTACTTTAGCACAGGTCAGAGAGCCATCCCAATAACCACTTTGCATGAAACTACACCGGTCTAGAGAGAAAGCTGCCTGAATAGCAGAGGTATGGCCCATAGGATGAGCCCTCACACTGTTCAGTTTGCTGGCTGAGGCACAGCTCACCAGGAGGGCAACTTTGCGAGACTTCTGAATTCAGCACCACGTTCCACACCGCTGCGCAGTGTGGGACATTCCAGAGCACTGCTGCAAGCAGCCTTTCCAAAGAAATGGAAAAGCAGCTGCTCTGGGTACTGCATCATTATAGCTCACAAACATAGCCCATATTTGTTAGGAAAAGATCATTAAACTCACATGCTAATAATGCTGGTTATTCTTTAAATATCAGAATTAAAGCTGTCTGTACAATCTCTGTTTAAACCCCTTTATGGTATTGTATACCAGGTACAATCATACAGTATTTTTCCTACAATATGCAAGTCATTTTCTTATCATGTAAGAAGTGGCCCTTCAAGGTCCTTCACCTTGCTCTGAGTACTAGCCCAAACTCCAAACTATTTTCTGGTTAATTAGTTTCTTCTTAGATTTTTTCTATCATGTAAGTTCAGAATACTGCTGCACTTACACCCCTCTCACTGAAACAGATATTTTCAAGGACAGTTTCTTTGTATTTCCATTGCATCAGCACTAATGTTGTAGCCTTTTTACTGAATCTCATTATAAAAGGTTGTCTGCAGGACAAGATCTTTTTCCATCCTGAGCTCTAACATAGGTTATTGAATTTGGTTCTTTAAATCTTAAATCATTTTAGCAGTTGCCGGTGCACGCAGCTATGATGGGGGAAAAAAAAGGCAGGTTATGCAACCAGAAAGTGAACCTGGATGCAAGAAGCCAGATACTCCTCTGCTTTCTACTTTGCACAATCATTTCACTGGTGCTGGCCATTATAGAGTCAAATGCTAGTATCTTATGATCACTTTGCAAACCTTGCAGTTGCTCAGCAGCAGGAGCTTTAAATAAAGTCAGTATAAGTCACTGAGGATGCAGTTTTGCAATTGCATTAGGCAGTCTCTACAGAGCCATTGAAAAGGATGGTTCCACTCCTCTCCCATCTTTCCCTGCCCACTGCACTAGTGTTAGACAAGTAACCTGGCCCAAGGAGCTACATTGCATTAGTGTTCTTCCAATTTCATATTGCCTAGTGGCCTTAGCTTCCTAAAAACAGGAAAGCAGCAGAGCAAAAGTGGAGGTGGAAAGAGTAGTGTGACAGTCGTGCGATAGCCAGAGTTAGATGGGCTTGAAGGTACTGTAAAATCATATCTGAACCTACTCTATTCAGGTCATCTGCCATTTTGAAAATACAGCTCTCCATTACCGCTAATTCTATCCCATCGTGAGTTGCTGCCAGAAGTCGACAGCTCAGATACCTAAATATGATTTAACGGACAAGATTTTAAAATAAAAACTGCATTTTCGTTAACATAAGATATTGTCCATGACCTAGAATAAAAAATATATATAGTAACCACAAATGCAATATACTTCAAAGGCTGGTTTCTGTTGGATTTAGCTGCAATTCTAACAGCAGCTCTGGAGACCCAGAAGGCACATTGGTGTAGTTCAAAAATGCAGTGCATCAGTTCAGTGTAGCTGAATTAAGGGCAAAAAAAAAAGTTTTTAATAGCTAGCAGAGATGCATTTCTTACCACTGGGCAGGTTCTGCTTGGTGCACCAGCCCTCGTCCCAGCAGTGGGGGTTGGACAGTTAGGGTGTAAGTGTCTGTGTACTGATTGCTCCTGTGATGCACATCAAGATAGGCTTTGACAGAGGCAGGGAACAGCACAGGGCAGTGGTACCCTCGCTGGCAGTAGGACACTCACAGATGTGCTCCCTACTTTGCCCTCCTGTGTCAAAGGGCAGGCTTGAAGCTGCCAAAAGGGGATCCAAATCATGCCTGATGCCAGTTATGGCTAGGGAAGAGAGAAAGTCCTCATCCCATTTCCTACAGGAAGCTGCAGTGACTGTGTCCATCCTTCCTGCCTCTGCTGAAGGAGCTGCTAGCTTGTCTTTCTCCCCATCTCACCATCCCAGCTCGACCCTTCAGCCTTCTGCTTCCCTTTTCCTTCCTGAGGTAGATACAACCTTCAAACAGGGAGTGCCTGCATTTAGTTTTACCTGTAGTGCATGAAGTCCTCAATCAGTGCCATCTTTTTTTACTATTACTGTTGGCTGAATTTCTTTCTAACTACATGATATAAAGTTTCCTGTCTCAGATTGTCTTCCAATCTTATTTTCTTTAAACATTTTTAATATCTCAAGTGTTGATTGGCAATGGGAAGTCAGCCTTACTGACATACTGATCTCAAATTAATGTTGTTATTAATGAAAATTAGCTACTGTGGTTACAGTTAGCACAACACAAACAACAGGATGTGTCAAAATCTTAGCAAGACACAAGAGAAGCCAGGGTAAAATGCAGGCAGAAAATGGAATTGCTCATGTACTTTATGTTGAGCACTTGAGTATCTCACTGTACTGCTGCTGCACAAGTAATTGGACTGAAATAGTATTCAGTCTCCAGGCCACTGCATAAAACATGTGTCGGCTCAGAAGTAAACCAAGAAGATAGCTACAGCCAGCGCTCCTTGGTTTCAGACAGGACCGAGGAAATATTCCAAACCTTTCTTGCAACATTAAGACCGTGATATAGGAAAGAGATCATAATGCACATTGTAACCTTGGAAATATTTTGCAATATTAGCACTGCCTCTGTTTATTCTGCGTTTACATTTGGCTCTGTCGGGCAGCATCCAATGCAACTTATTTGTGCCTTTGAAAGTATCGTTTCCAATCACTATTTGATTCTGAGAGAACTTAAAATGAAAAATCTGAGGGAAGAGATTTCAGTGCAACTCAGCCGAATGAGCACCTGTGCAGTGTAAAGCAAGCATGTCCAGTCGGACTGATTTTCAAGGAAAATAAATAAGAATATAAAGGTGGCATGTGTCAAAAGATATATTGCCACCAGAGAAATACTAATGCCTGGAAAAAGACTACATATTTCACTGTCATTTACCAAAAAAAGTATGTATTATTCTTTTTAATGAATTAAGTTACAGTAAGTTAATGATGATTCCCAAACTCGATAACCATCACAAAAAAGGACATTTTAAAAAAGTATTCTGTATTAGAATTAGAGAACTTGTCGCAATGAAATATGAATGATGTCAAATATGCAATGAAGAATGGTGAATGAGGTTACAGGAAAGTCACATGCGAAGTGATGCTTCTGAAAAGACAGGGTGTTTGGAGCTGGAGACTTAAAGTATGCATGTTAACAAGAAGTTCTGTTCAAGCACCGACAAGCAAAATGTTCCCTAAGGATGAGATTTTCAGGAGAGTTCAGCACCTATTAGCTCCTGAAGAAGTAATTTTGACAGCATTCAGCGTTAAAGTGAATTGATGGGTGCTGAATACTTTCCCACATCTGAAATTGGGCATGTATGTTTAAAGTAACAGCCCCTTCTCTCACTCCCATTTTTACAACGAAACAAACCTTACCTGCCCTCCCCTGCCAAAAAAACCCCACAAAACAAAAACCACACAGAAATTCTTGATGAATTTTCCTTGCAGAAAGACAGTTGGCAAAAATGTTTTGTAAAAGTGTTCGCTGTTTCAAGTCTGCTTTAGTTAGTCACCTCTAAGTTTAATAAGACATAAGGTCAGTTACCCAGAGTTCCGCAGTTAAAGTTCTTTGAATCAAAACCTATTGTGATTTAAAACCTGGCAAAGAATGTGCTAGGATAGGAAATCTGAATTACCTGAACCTCCTTGGCACTGCAGACTCTTGAAATAGAATACATACTGTACGGACCCTTCAAAAGCAAATGCATAGCACTGACCTTATAGTAAAGACTTCATTATGACCAGCAGTCACTTCTGCATCATCAACAGTATTTGTAAATCCAGCACCAAGTTTTGTTTTGCTCATAGGAATTTATTGTTTCATTGACTAAATTCTTTTATATTTGTATTATTTTCTTCCTTATTGGCAACTTGCATAAAGGAGTAAATAATTTGCATTTCTACTCAAAAACATACACAGTCATTTACAATATCTACTCAAGAACACTTCAGAATATTTTTGCTTCATAATTAAACTATCTTTTAAGTGAAGACACATGAGGATGAGGCCATCTGGATACTCATGAAACAGTTCAGCTGGAGTGCCAGGCCCAGTAAGAAATGTTGGACAGAAAAGCGAAAGAGCACGAGTCGCTTAATAGGTGCAAGTACTGGTACAGGTACACATGGCACAATTTGTTTTGGTTTTTTTTTCTGACTGTGTTCTTATGATGCACAGTATTTAAGTCTTCCAGGACACTTTCCAGACCTCTAGATTCTGTGCTCAGATTTATAATTGCAGTAACTTAGAAACTCATGTAATTCCCTCCAGCTGTCTCCGTTCTTCAAGGACTTTTTTACATGCAGGAATAGTCTGTGTTGCACAAAGTAAGAGCATGGAGTTTGCCTATTAGGTAAAGGTATAAAGACATAAACATTTCACTGGGAAATCCAGAATGCAAATGGTATGTACCAGACACAGTAACATTTCTACCAAAAATACTTATATTACAACTACCCAAACTATTCAACAGATAGAGATCAGGAAGACAGATTCAGTTTTGACACATCATCAACATAATTGCCCGTTACACACTAACAGGAGGACATACAACTCTAGCAATAGGAAACAGAGAGAGAACATCTCAATTTTCCATTGGATGCGCAGAGCTGGCAAGACAGCCTTTGACCTGTAAAACAGAAGAAAATTTTTCATGACAGCCAGTGAGAGAGAATAAATCTGGAACTCCCCAGATCATTTGTAGAGAAAACATAAGAACGTATTTTAAGACTGGGTCTAACCTACCAGCTGTTCTTGGATTTCTGCTAATGTCCTCTTTCTCATCTCTGCCATAAGTCACTCATCCAAGATATGGAAATTGATTTTGATGGAACAATTTCTCTGTTTCAAAGCCACTAAAATCTACTGCTTTCTCATTCCTTATTACTTCTTTTTTAGTGGTGTCCCAGAATTTAATAATTTTTCCTTTTTTTTTTAAAATGTAATTTTTGGCAGATGTTTTGAGAAGCATTTCATGAAATCATATTCCTCTTTTGATTCTCCTTACAGGTCAAAGTGGGTTTTGTGGATCCATAGCAACTTCCCCATAGCTTGGGGAAGAGTGGTTGGAAAGCTGCCCAGAGGAAAAGGACCTGCGGGTGTTGGTTGACAGATGGCTGAACATGAGCCGGCAGTGTGCCCAGGTGGCCAAGAAGGTCAATAGCATCCTGGCTATCAGAAAGAGT
>NW_009190679.1:15478-26943 GCF_000690835.1 Fulmarus glacialis
CTGTACTCGGCGCTGGTGAGGCCACACCTCGAATCCTGTGTTCAGTTTTGGGCCCCTCACTACAAGAAGGACACTGAGGTACTGGAGCGTGTCCCGAGAGGGGCAACGAAGCTGGCAAAGGGTCTGGAGCACAAGTCTTATGAGGAGCAGCTGAGGGAACTGGGGTAGTTTAGCCTGGAGAAGAGGAGGCTGAGGGGAGACCTCATCACGCTCTACAACTACCTGAAAGGAGGTTGTAGCGAGGTGGGTGTTGGTCTCTTCTGCCAAATTGCTAGTGATAGGACGAGAGGAAATGGCCTCAAGTTGTCATTTCTAAACCACCAAGGGAGGTTTAGATTGAACATTAGGAAAAATTTCTTTACTGAAAGAGTGGTCAGGCCTTGGAACAGGCTGCCCAGGGAAGTGGTTGAGTCACCATCCCTGGAAGTATTTAAAAGACATGTAGATGTGGCACTTAGGGACATGGTTTAGTGGGCGTGGTGGTGTTGGGTTGACGGTTGGACTCGATGATCTTAGAGATCTTTTCCAACCTTAATGATTCTATCATTTTATGATTCTATGATTCATTTTTCCTCAAAGGAAAAAGATACCAAGATACTTTTTTGGATAGGTATCATCTGAGGAAAATAAAAAAAGCCAGAGAGAGAGGTCCTGACATTTCTAAAGTTTTTCACTTTGCTATAAAATATCAGCATTTCTGTGGGCATGCTTTGCCAATTGAAGCACCGTCCTTGCTGCGACGGTGACATCTCATTGGAAATAGCATTAAATCATCTGAGATGCTGATTTACACCTATTCAGATGTCACAGTAAAGGATTTCATTTACATTTCTCTGTCTCATAGCCCTCAATTATTATGTGCAGCTCAACACCCACCTCTTTCCAGGAGCACTGAGAAACTGTTATTCTCTCAAATCAAACAAATTTGGTTTCGTTCTTGTCTAGGCAACTTTATGGTTTCTGTCACTTAACCTTTGGGCTCCAAGAGCACATGGGTGCACCTGAAGGTGCTTTTAGACTGCAGAAGTGGCTGTGACACTGGCGTCTGGCTCCCTCTCATCCTGCTGGAGGTGTTCCCACCTGTAAGAGGGAAGAGTATTTGCCTTTCCAAGAGAAAAGAGCCTGCAAATTCACTGTTGAGCTGTGGGGAGAAATGCTCCATGTCTCTGAGCACTGCAGCTGAACTCACATGGGAGCTGCAGGATGGGGCAGCTCCTCCAGCTCTCACCGAGAAGTGATTTCCCTGAATGTTCCTGAAAAAGCCATGCACATCTTGGACGGTAGATGTGTGTATTTCTTACTGCCATAAATGCCTGCTGTTTGATATGAAACCCCAGGAGAACAATCACTGTGATCTGGATCTGAAGTGCAGTAGGATAAACAATCTCATAATTTGATCTCCGAAAATGTAGTCTTCTTGCATCTCTTGCTCCTGGTTATTTTAGAGCGGCCAACAATTCCTACTTCTTTTGTAATGTACCTAAAGAGTTTCAGAAGCTACAAAAAAGAAGAGTTAGAAAAAGTTACAGTAAGATTTTTTTCTGATCCAAGTCCCCTGAAAGTGCTGCTTCTAGCACTTCCCTGGCCTCTGCTAGACACCCCGCCACCCCAAAAGCAACTTGTTCCAGCTCCAGAAAGGATGTACGAGGTGGTGTCCTCCTTGTACTATTCTGAAACACAGGGCAGTGAGTACACAAATCTAATGGGGTCCTCTTGTTGTTACAGCTATGGTGTTACCTGCAATAAACTCTGCTAAAGGCAAAACGGCAAACATAAATCTTTTAGGAAGAAAGGGGCTTACCTGCACTGCCCAAGCAGAAAAATTGTTTATTTTGGTTTTGGCTAGGTTTTGGTGGGGTTTTGTTTTCTTTAGCTTTCTGAACTGCCTTTGCTATTTTAAAAATAGCATTTTTGAGCTATGCCAGTAAATAATTCTCAGAAGAATATAAAATAAGCAGGAAAAAGATAACAAAACTCTCATAGCATTCTAATAAAGCTGAAGAAATGCACGGTAAGAGCTACTCCTAGTCGCTATCAATGTGAGAGGTTACAGAGTGAGATTCCCATCCTGACAAAAGTTGGCACCAAACAAACTAAAATATTAAAAAAGAATTGTCAGACAGCAGGGGAAAAAAGAAGTGTTGTAGGCCAAATAGTAATCAATCTGATGCTTCTTTAGAGAAAAAAAGATAATACTGAGAAGGGGGGAAAGGGCATTTTATACTTTCTTTCCAGGGGCCAAAAGTGGGAGAGAAAACTTGGGAAACTGTGCTGAGAAACAGGAAACTTAACACCGATACACGTACAGTCATGACCATCTTTAACCCTGCCTGCGGGAAGATGGAGATCTCAGAACCCCTCTCCCACAAAGTCTTGACAGTTCACATCTCTGATAATGCAGAAGTTTCATCCGTTACTTTTATTTTCACAAGATAGTAAGTGATGGCACAGAGTAAAATCTTACCCTTGCTGAGAAAATAAAATCTTGCATTTAGCATGTGATTTTCCACTATAACATGGTAGCATCAGAAGTTACTGATTTTTTTGTTGGTTTTTTCTTAGTTATTTTCTTCTATTGTAAACAGCCACAGCAGCAACACTAAATCAATCTTCTGTTAGACAGAAAGTCAAGGGTCCTGCTGTCCTCCCTTAAATGCTAGTCACACCTGCAGACTGCGCTTGGCTCAGCACATACCAAGCTGGGATGAACATGAGTAGCAACCTCCTCAACATTTTCTTCATTGTGCTGCTGGTGTTATCGTCCCTAAAGAAGCAGGGGATGGCCATTACAAGGTTACCAAAAGGCGGGCAATTCATAAAGGGTAGTATTTATGGTGTCATTATTAGTAACAATGACTCTTTTTCCCATTGCTAAGGCAGAGATGAGGTGATCAGGAGAGCTAATTACTGGTGAGCTTTTTGCAGCAAGTGTCCTCATAATGTTTACAGTTCTTAAAAGTAAGGATGGTGGAAGTGGATCCTGCGGGACATACAATGAAGGAAATTGTTGAAGCTGCTGGAATCAAGTCAGAAACAGGATTGTCTTTTCAGGAATCATTTTAGATTTTGCTTGAATTTCAGCACAGGGTATGTCTCACGTCAAACAATATCCATCTCCAAGAAAAAACCTAACTTCTAAGAATGGTCAAACATAGGTGTCAGCAGAATCAAGAGTGTTTGTACATAGACAAGAATTGCCCATATAGCTCTGTCTGAAGATGTTACCTTATCTTCTTGCCAGTACAGAATGAAGAAGAACAATCCCTCAAATTTGCAGGACCAATCTAATTTTGTTCAGGTGCTGCAAATGGGTTTCTTTCTGAGAATTTTTACAATATCTTCCTGAGTAGTAGTGTGCTGAGTAGGTCTATGTCAGTTTATAAAGCTAAAATCCCCCACAGAGGCTTCGCCTGAACAGCAGCCCAGAGGTATTCAAAGAACGTTGCTGCAGTCGCAAAGAAATTGGAACATTTTCTTCTACACACAATTGTACTATCTCTGCTGTCTGTAATCCAAGATGAAAATAGGGAAGAGCTTCATGTTCACAGCTGTAGCTTACTTCCACTTATCTAAAACATACTTTAGATTAAAGAACTACACATGCCATGAGAAAGACTTACCTTTTGTTTTTTGTAAACAGAATTTGAGTATTTCAGAAACTACAAGACTTTTTAGCACGAAGTACAATCAAGTTTCTAATTTTTAGTAATTCAAACCAAGGGAACATTCCAACCCTGATGCTGTACATGACAAGGTTGCTAACAGAAATATGATATTCTTAATCAGCTGAATAAAACAACTAATAACATAGTTAATCTCTTTTTGATGGTTTATTACTCATGGTTAATACATAGAGGTATATGGGAGACAGCTTTCTGTCTTCCCCAGCTGAACCAGGATTCTCATGCGGACTATTCATCATGCCCAACCCTCAGCTTCCCAATCTGTTATATGGAAACTCAACCCTTTAATTTCATGTAACATTGCTGTGAGGAGTCTGCCAACAGCCACAAGATGCTCAGATACCATTTCAGAATGAGACTTTATTTACAATCATGACAGTATGTCACAAAATGCAAAACAAAAAGAATTAAAGAATTCCAATTAAGTATCTATATGTGTGCTAAAGAGGAATCACACACTACCTCCTCTACCATTCACAAAATTCACAAAAATTTTCAGAAAAGAAAAAAGAAAGAGACAGTGAGTGAAAGAAAACCAGCAACCTGAATGAGCCACTGCACTGCAGATGGCTACCAGCTAGATTGCGTGACTGTCAAAATATCTAAAAACAATGCATGCAACATGATCTTAACAAAAGATAGGAAATACAACCTTAGATTCTTTTGGGGGCTTTCAAATCTGTTATCTTGTTCTCATGATTATTCCCATTACTGTATTTTGTCTACAGTTGGACTCAGCTGGCCTCATCGTCATGGTTAGCTGTCCTCAGAGGTGTATCCCATGTGCAAAGTTAAGGCATGCTGGAAGAATGCTACAGAAATTTACATTCTATAATGGTCCAACTTGACATTTTTTAGTTGGGCAACAAAAATCTTCACCCTTGAAAAATGTGTCTTTCCCAATTGGCTGGAAAACATTGACATCCTGAGTTGAGATGTTAAGCTCTTTAAAATGGAAGATGTTTTGAAAAGAATAAGAAGAATCACCAGTGAGGAAATCTAATATGGAACAGCATTTAAGTCACAGCTAGGAACACTACCTGTGGTAGTTTTCCAGGAACTTTAGAAAAATTCAGGCAAGATTTATGAAATATTAATTTTTAGCTGGAAAGGATACAATTTAAAACTGTGCTCTCTGTTATGAGATAAGGCATTAGAAACAGAGAGACGTGTTCTCTGGTCTAGGAGACACAAAGCAGTCATCTGTATTTGGAACAGAAACCAGTAGAACAGATCATCTCTTACTTTGATGGCATTTCTCAGTTACTTTGTCTGTAGGATTCTCCTTCACAGGGAAGGTAGCTCGTGGGTTAGGAGCAGGGGGAAATGACCTGTCCAGTTTTTCACTGCTGAATATGCAAGGCAGCACCTTGCTCCTCAGCCCACATTATCCAAGCCTCTTGGGTCTCACTAAGCTGCAGCGCTGTTCCTCCTTGTTCTAACAAGCCTATTTCCTAGGCTTTCTGTCCATTACCCTCATGAGAATGGAGCCCACATGCACCAATCCTGCAAACCGCAAGACAGCTTAAAAATACCTTCTAACTGAATCCACATCTTTCAGTAGACCTTTTTAGTTTACTGCTTTATTTCTTTGGTAGATGACAGAAGTAGCACATATCAAGTTTGCATTTGAGTCTTAAGACTTCATGAGAGAAAAAGAAAGCAAAACCCTATTCCAGTCTTCTGCCTCAGTTTCCCCATTACTCTAGGATATTCTTTAGGATGGGATTGTCTGCTATCTTGCATATCTACCTGACGGCTTATCTTTTTTGACCATGATGACTACTTTTATCTTGATTTTGTGGTTTAACAGGTGCTGCTTTTGTAAGGGTATACCCATTTACCCCACACACGTTGTAGTTTCCCATGGAGTTTTCTCTAGTGTTAGTGAACCAGCATTACCAAGTTTTCATATATTGCAGCCTGCTGCTAAGACACTTAGAAAAAACAGATTTTATTCCACTTTAGCTGATACTTTGGGCAATGCTGCTCTCATCCCAGTTAACAACCATTATGATTGTACAGCTGATGGTAGCCCTTAATCTCAGAGGCATGTTGACACAATCCTTATCAGTAGTGCTGTAAGTACATTCACTTATAGCCCTTTATATCAGTATCACATTAGGTATAGCCCTCAAATTACACCAGAATTACATCAATCACCTGCTTATAGATTCCCTTAAATGGACCCAGAGAAAAAGAAGAGAAGTTTTCACCTATCACAGCTGCTTATGAATTGCTCTAACTCATTCAACATCACCACCAACAGCTTTGGGACCAAGCCATGGCAAAGCATGGGTCAGACCATGAGCACACCTTCCCTCTTCCCTACTAACATTCAGCTCTGCCCATAAAGCTGCAGTCATTCCAGCTTTACAAATGGAGCCCCAGGAAAAGGAAATATGAGATTCGATCGAGTTTCCACAGAAAACTAGCACTTAACCCACTGTTCTTAACACTATTCTTAAATACCAGAATAATCAAATTAACCAGCTGGATCAGTTTTCACTAAAGGAGGAGTTTCACTGTCTATTCTAGTAAATAGCACTGATGGTTTCTACACTATTAAATGGGTTGTGGGTTTTTGTTAATATATTCAAGTTAAGTACAAAAATCTTTGCTAACCTTTCATTAAGGTTAGCCAAACAATGCAGTTGACAAACTGCATTTTTTATAGTACTATCCTATCTTTAATGTAACATTTCAGAATAATTCACATTTTCAGTGAAGCAAGTTAGAGACAATGTCAGTTTTCATGCAAAAAAAACCTCAACCTTTTTAGAATTTTCAGTTTGTGCCATTTCCTGAATGTCATTCAAAGGTAGTATTTTGTATTTAGTCCCCAAGGTTTTCTTAGGAAAAAACCCTAAATTCACTGAAAGTTATAAAATATGTATTATTTACCTAAGTGACAAATTCCTAATAATCAGGGGATTTAGTCTCTGTATATATTATTTAAGAAGTTTATTTTAATTATCATATATTTATGCAATTTGTTATGCAGATTTTTTTCCCACTAGTAGAATATGCAAACTGCACCCTATCTGCTTATTACAGTGAGCTGCTGTTTGAGCAATGGAGGACAGCAGTGCCAGCAACAAGATAGACCACTTTCAAACACTGGAAAGAGGACTCTGCTCATGAAAGCAAGCTCCACATCTCTCCTCTCACAAATCTTGAGAAAGAGATTGCTCAAGATTACAACTGAAGTTCTCATTAATTAAAAAAAAAACTAAAAAATAATTTCAGGGGGATTTGCTTGGCTCATAGATCCTAGTATCCACAGGGAAAATGTCAGGTAACCACCCCATCATGCGGGGCTCTGGTCTGCCTGGCTGCTCTTGGCAGTTACCTAGGGAGGCTGAGAGTTTGACACTGGGAGGGAAAGCAGGACTTTGCATATGCATGTATGTGTTTGCTTAACACAAACATGCAATGAATATTGACCAGGAGCAGAAGGACATTATCAAAGTCCTGAAGGGATTGAAGCAAAGTTGAATTCTTGTGTAATAAAACCTAAAGGAAAGCAAGTAGCAGAGTAAAGACCCAGGTTTTCAGGAAAGATTTTGGCTTATTCAGGGAGTGGGTAGATGCAGCTCTGAAGGGCCATGGAACTCAGGGGAACTGGCAGGTCTTTAAAGGCAGCATCCTCCAAGAGCAAGAGTGAGCCATCCCCATACTCAGGCAAACAAGCAGGTTTATCAGGAGACCCCCATCTCCATCCTTGGACAGTTGCAAGGCCCTATGGGATGAAGTCCTGGGTAACCTGGTCTGACTCCTCAGCTGAACCTGCTGTTGCAGGGGGTTGGACTAGAGACATCCTGAGGTCCCTGCCAGCCTGAATTGTCCTAGGATCCTATGATCACAAAACGTGGGACAAAGACAGAAAAAAGAGTTTCCTAAAGAAAATTTCAGGTTTGCAGCATAATCATGTTATTGGAAAAGATGCCTGATGCACTGGGTAAATTCATCAGTGCCTCTGTTGTCTAATCTAAGTTTTATGAGAATCTTTTTGCCTCTTCTGAGGAGAAATATCTGTACTGTCACATCCAAGTAATACATCTCTCAGGATAAATAGATGTCAAACACTCCTAAACAGAAGAGTAATACTTATGCTCCATTACCCACTCTATAATGATGGAAGGCAGACCTCCAACCCACCCTGCTGATGAACACCCATCTAGTACCAGAGTCAAGCTTTTATTTCCCGAGAAAGACAGTATAAAGATACTATCAGATAAGATAAGATACCTTTACTAGCTTAGTAGATACTTCATTCTATTTGTATGTGTGTATACATACAAATTTACAGCCTGTGTTATTGGATGGGGAAAGGATGTATCAATGTTAACCACCAAGTTTCTTCATTTTTCTTTTTAACACTTCATTTCTATGAAAGGTTCCTGCTCTTACCCAAAAGACAGACACTTAGAGCACATAGTATGGCCTGTTTAAAAACCATATTCTCTTCAACAAATAAAACATAGTCACTAGTGACCATGAGTGTCCTCTTGCTTCCCCTAGCAAGAATCACCATAAGCTTCACTGACATCAGTGGCATAACACCAGACACAGAAAGGAGTCATGTTCCTATGTAGTAATTTACACATGAATAAGCACCTTTATAATGTTATGTTCAATCAGAAGAAGTGAGCAATGAGAGGAGAGGCCCAACTTACACAGCAGAGCAAGAGCCTGAGAAGAGGGAACGTCCACAAATTTCAGGAATAGAGCATGGAGATAGCTGTAACCCAATCTCTTGGCTTACAGTACTTTATGCTCACATAGTGCAAATACACATTTTTTAGTAAATGCAGGACAAGAAACATTCTACTTTTTTACAAGATAGCCAAGTAATTTTCATATATTTACAACTATTCTGTATAGGGTATATAATACTCCTCTGACCTCTCAAAGAAGGGTAGCTCGTGCTTTTTGACATGCTGCATCAATCCAGCATGTAAGAAATAAAAAGGGATTCATTCCCCCTCTTTCACCTCACACAATTTCATATTTAAGAAGTATGCTAAAAATAACCAATTACTGGTGTTCAGGACAGCTCCTTCAGTGGTTTAGATGAGCTGAGTTTCTTCTGCTTTAGTGGAGATTCAACAGTTTCAGTCAATACAGAGATATGAGAAGAACAGAAAAAAAACCCAAAATTGTATGTGTTCTTTAAAGATATATTGCTTTGGTAAAGAGTGGCCAAGAAAACTAATAAATGCTAAGAACATTTTCCTGAATCTTTCATGGATTTAAACCCTGTTGACTCTTTACAGCAGCCAGCAAAGCAGCCATAGCTGAATAGCTAGGCAGAAAGGACAATCTATTACATTGTTTTTCTGATTTTGAAAAATGCTAGAGCAAGTCAAGAAATAAAACCAGCTTAAATGTCAGTGCTTAGCAACAGGGTAAGCACAGCAAGCCAACTATCAGCAATCCATCTCCTCATCTTCAAAGTAATGTTTCATTTCTGACATCCAACATAATTGCAAGTAGGAATAACTATTAGACCAAAAAATTGAAAGGTTTAAGCTCAGTCCTGCCTTAAATGAGTTCTGTGCATCAAAGTTTGTCTTCTGTGTGAAGCCCTACAAAAAGATCCTTTCAAAAAAGTAAACCTTGTTCCCATTGCTTTGACTAGAAAGATAGTGTTGCAGAAAGACAGGGAAAAGGTAAGCTATTTGGTAAGCAAAATATGATTAACAGCTGATGCTCAAATCTCTGGATTAATAGAAATCTGATTGCTTATTTGTTCATGGAACATCAAAGAAAAAACAAATGGCAGTGTAAATATTTACATGAAATTCAGATTTCACTAAGAAACATACATGTATGTTTTCCTACTGTCCAATAACTCTACGAATGAATTTCGTTCTCCAGTCAGACAACAGTTCTCTGAGCAGCCCATGCCAAATCACATAGAAAATGGTCTTCCATCGTCGATACATCAGTTCTGATGAACTCCATTATTTCTGGCTTATCTTAGAATACGTTTTGGGAATTAGGCACCCACACTCCAACTAAAATTGCAGTTGCTCACCCTCCCAAAGTGGCCATCTTAAAGTTTTCACCATGAAGACATGAAGTCATCCTGAAAGGAAAATATAGCAAAGCATTAGCTGTTACCATCAAAGTTGATCTTAATTTCTCAACGTCTTAATTTACTCATCTGGATGTATTAAATGGACATATTAACATTTGTCACATGTACCTTCTAATTTGTTTGAACATCTTTTGATAAGATATCTTCCAGTTAAACACTGGAATTCTGAATTTCATTGCTTAACTCAGTGCTTTAAATTCAGTAAAGCTACTTACAGTGTCATGTTTCACCCAGCAGAAGGAAGGATGGAGAATTTTAATTCTGTTAAATATCTCTAGGCTTAGAAGTTTTAGGAACCGAATAGTATGGATTCAGCATCAGATTTGGTCCTGGTTTCAGCACCGGTGGCCATAGAAAAGAAGACAATCTCTGACCCCATTGCAGTGCCAGGACCAGAATTGAAGGAAATGTTAGATTGCTCATCCTGGGAGCTGAGGGATATTCCAGGAAGAGTGAGATAGAAAATGTGACTGTTGGAGGCTCCATTTTTCTGTGTGGCCTTGGGACTCCAGAGCTCAAATGCTCCATCCAAGAGGTCAACAGTTAAGATGCACATGAAAACAAAGAAATCATGTCAGTCAAGCAGGGACTGCTATGATCAGGAAAAACAAACTCACAAACAAAACAAAACAAAACAAAAATGTTGCTGTAATGATTTACGCTTCTCTTTTTCATGCCAATTTTGAGCTAAATATATGGGTGGTGTGCTACCTTGGATGTAACAAACAGCCTGAAGATCTGTGAGGGTTAAAATGGAACCTTTGGCATAGATCAATCTGATTTCTCTCATCAGGCCAATTTGGCAGTCAGAATAAAATCTTCTGAGTGCAAGTTTATGATACAGATCATTCTATAAGATAAACATATTTATTTTGCCTATTATTTATTATTAATCGAAAGGTTCATTAAAATTGTAAGAGCCAGAGCATGATATTTCCAAGTTAAAGATGGAACAAGTGAGGTGTTATCCTTCCACCTCTCAGGGCATCAGATTTCCATAAATTCAATTGCACTGGAAGGCAGGACAATACAATATAAACAAAACTCATGGCCTTCTGCACTAGGGTGAATTCCATACAATTTAACATTCAGAAAGAATGTTTTCAGCATAGACCTTAAAAAAGAAAGATCCTCCTGTTCTGTGTTCTGTGTGAAAGATAATACCTCAATACTTTAAGAAAGGCAGCTGTTTAAATAGAAGTCTTCTTCAGTGTTACCCTTCCGTAAAAGTATTGCTCTTACTGATTGGCTATTTAACCGATATGGTTTCTAGGATGACAAGATAGATCAATGATATTATCTGGGAAAATTCCATCTTCTAATTCTCAGCTTTGAGTCATAGAATCATAAAATCATAGAATCATTAAGGTTGGAAAAGACCTCTAAGATCATCAAGTCCAACCGTCAACACAACACTACCATGCCCAATGAACCATGTCCCTAAGCGCCTCATCTACACGTCTTTTAAATACTTCCAGGGATGGTGACTCAACCACTTCCCTGATGGTGACTCTCCTACTTCCCTGGGCAGCCTGTTCCAAGGCCTGACCACTCTTTTAGTAAAGAAGTTTTTCCTAATGTCCAATCTAAACCCCACTTGGTGCAACTTGAGGCCATTTCCTCTCATCTTATCGCTGGTTGCTTGGGAAAGAGACCAACACCCACCTCGCTACAAC
>NW_009190680.1:0-1161 GCF_000690835.1 Fulmarus glacialis
GGGGCACAGCCAAGCCCTCGGGGACGTCCCTCGTCTCCCTGTGACCCTCGTGGCAGCGTGGGGCTGGAGACATCACCTGCTCCTGCTCCCACTCCTGCTCCTGCTCTGCCAGCGGTGCCCAGCAGCCCTCCTCCTCCTCTTCTTCCTCCTCCTCCCCTGCTAAACTGCAGCAGCGTTTCCCCCACCACTCTGTTTGGGGCTCAGCCACATTTGCCTGCTGGCTCTGGGCAAGCACTTGCCCGGGAAGGGCCAGCAGCCTCTGGGGCTGCCCAGGGGAGAGGTTTAACCTTCAGCTCCCCTGTGGCTTTCAATTCAACGTGCCATTTCCAAACAGAGGTCTCGGGCCGCCAGCTCCCACCTGGGCTGGCTCTCTGCAGAAAAGGGAGCCGTGGAAATGTGAGGTGAGTGCAGTTTTTCCATGCATATGTATATAGGAGTGGAGTCAGCTGCCAAAGTAAATACAACCCTTCCCTTTCCAAAAATGTCCTCCAGGAATTGTAAAGGATCCTGCAGCAAGAATTCTGTCTCAGATCCTTTATGCTTTCTATCGGGGGAAGCATATAAACCCGCTTCTTTTTAGCTCTAGCAAAGTCAACGTGCTGAGAGTGTTTTTTTTATGACATGCACCAAAGGCGCTGGGAGCCGGAGCCATGGCCATGTGTACCCCGGGCAGGGCTTACGCAGAAAAACAATCCCAGTAAAGAGCTTTATAGCCACCGAGGAATGTGGAACCTCCACCAGCCCAGCCGAAGCTTGCAAAGCTAATTGCTTTGGGATTTACTCTTTGGGGGGGTCGAGTCTCCGTGGTTGCTGCCTCAGAGGGTCCCAGCTGCCCTTGCGGTTCATTAGGATGCTGAACAGGGAACTAGAGATGCTTTTAGGAGGCTGCAGCGGTTATGGGGTAAGGGAAGGAGCCATGCGGTTCCCAGCTGCAGCCCTACCTTCTCCCATTACAGCCGGGGACCCTTCCTGCCCCGGCGGGGTCCGCGCTCGGAGCTGGCAGTGGCAGTGGTGGCCACGGTGTCCCCATGGCTGCTGTGGGTGCAGAGCCAGGCGCTGTCCCTGAGCCCGATGGGACTGGCCCCTGGAAGCCGACCTACTGGGACCCATCCCCAGCCTGGCTGAACCCCCAGGACAGAAATGCCAGGGATGCTTTCGGGG
>NW_009190681.1:0-2364 GCF_000690835.1 Fulmarus glacialis
CTGCCAGGTTAAACCACAACAATTAGCCACAATGAAAAAAAAAAACAATGCTCAAATTTGGATATGCTTTTAAATGCCAATCTTTGGAGAAATAAATGAAGAATCTTTTGTAGGTGGGATACTATTACACTAGCAACCATCACTTTTATCATCCTATAGTCTGCTACCTTGAAGTAAAAATTGCTTCAGATAGTGTCATGATGTTCTGAAAATAAAAATTAAATGTATTAGTGAATAATTGCATGTATCATTGGTCACTATTCCACAGAACTCCACCCTTTCTGTAATAGAAGATTAAAGATTATTCCTTTAAACAGGAAATATTTCAAATAATTTTATTCTACTTATGTTAACATATCTTGCAATTCAGAATTATACTTGGTTATAATATCCCAGCTTGCCGCCAGCTATTAGCTTCTCTATTTGACAGTTTGGCATTTATGCTATCAGTATTAAGATTCATGTTTGAGCTGTGTGCACTCTAATATATATGCTGTGATAATTCACTTTTTACACCCTGAAAAGTGTGTATTTTTCATGAAGCATTGTCACACTTTAGTAAAGATTTTTGACACATGAATCTAGAGGGTTTTTTTAAAATTCTTTACTGATTCATCCCATTGGGGTAAAAATGTGGATATTGGCTAGAGTATTGTGTTGGATTTAGGAAGCCATACTTACTCTTTGCTGTTCATGAGAATGCCACAGTGGCCATATTAAACCAGTCTCCACTACAATCCTGCATTCAAAACAAATTCTGTATTATTTTGCTTAAAAATAGGAGCTTTGTATACCCACTCTAAGAGTCCCCAGAGGTATCAGAACTTAAGAATGTCACACCTACATTAATATTTCCTGGTCCATGGCCCAGCCAGAAGTCTGCATCAGACTCCCACTACAAACAAAATACTTCTAACTATTTTCTAGTAAACAACGAATAAAATTTAAAGTAGTTAATTTTGCTTTGTAACACTTACTGGAGAAAGGCATTCCTTGATTAGAACTCTTTTCAGATATGCCCACTGAAGTGAGAGACAAGATTTTGTTTATTCTAACAGATGCAACATACAATCCATATTTATTTGTTCAAGGAATTTTGGTCTATTTCAGTCAATTTGAATTTATCTTTATTCATCTAACTTAATTGAAACTGCCAATAACTCATATTCTATAGTGTATTAAGAAATATACAGCTAGACTCAATTTAATTTATCTGGAGACAATTTTCAGTTTAGTGGAAATTCCTTCAAAAGGGAATTTCACCACATGGAATTCCTGTCTGCCAATGTTTCTTTGTGGATGCTCCTGTGAGTCTCATTTACTTGCTGTTGTCATGCCTCTGAAAAAAGGTGATGGGGAAAAAGGTTTTCAAATTGACCCCAAGGATATTCTACTTCCTAGATTATCCAGAGCTTTTCAAGGAATTGACAAACCATAAATTCCCAAGATATAGGCTAACAAATAACACACAACAGCATTGAGAAATGCAAGAGACCACCAATCCTGGTCTGTGCTCAGACTGATCATCTGTGTATTTAGGAGGTGTTTGGCATTGGTTAACATAAAGCTTCATTTCCTTTACAAACAAATGGTATAGAATTAGAAAAGTGCCTGTTGCTAAGGCTTCAAAATACAAATATAGCTTTACAATCTTAGTATGCCCATCTCACACCTTTATTCATATTTCTCATGCTTTCTCCTCTGGAGTTCAACATAATCAGTGGTCTGGCCACATTAGCGTTCTTCTGGCCAGAGATTTGTTACATAGAAATGGTACATAGAAATGGTGATCGAAACTTCGTTTTGGAAATACTTTAACTGGAATGCAAAAAATCTTGTCTCTACTCTTCCATTGCTAAATTCTCCTAATCTTGAGAATGGGTAAAATACATAGCTCATGGCACCTGGGGAGAGCGTCCTCCTTTTCTTGGAAAGGAGGATCATTTCTTTTAACAGCTGATCTGCAGAGCTGGGGCTGGTAGCAAAGTGCCAGTTTCCCTGCCTCCATTTAGCACTGGTTTTGCAAAAATCTTATGTATTTTATGGTGTTTTTCTAATAGCAGAGTAAGGCTGTTTCTAGCTTTATTGATGAAACCTTTGGGGAAGGGTTGTTGAAGGAAGGCTGGAAAATAAAATCAGTTTGAGATTTTTTTCTTTGTTTTAAGTCTTCTTAAAGAGTTAAGAAATTGTCCACACTATAGTTCTTCTAAATGCAGAGAGTGTTTTCTGCAAGATTGAAGTATACATGGGAACCTCTGTGTCGTGGTTTAACCTGGCAGGCAGCCAAATACCACGCAGCCGCTCACTCACTGCCCCCCGCCTCAGTGGGACGGGGAGAGAATCGGAACGGGGAGAGTGGGGAAA
>NW_009190681.1:2731-23979 GCF_000690835.1 Fulmarus glacialis
TCACCCTCTTCCCAACCGAAACCAGGACCCTCTGTTATATACAAAACATTCAATGCCTTTTACAGTGTGAATTTCTAAGAATAATAGCATCTGTTATACTTAAGAACATACAGAATAGTACATACTTTCTCTTTCTTCCTTTTTGTGAACAGCACTGGCAAATACTTGTGGGTCTCCTGTCAGGAAAGAATTGCTAAAATGTTTCCATACTTATAATCCAAAGGGTACAATTTATTTTTGTAATATGATTCCCCTACAAGAAATGGAAAGATTAAAGTGAGTTAGAGCTTTTCCACAGCTCTTCTACTGATTGTTAGTGCATCTGACCAGGAAAAGGAAAAGAATTTCTCCAACATGCCTGGAGCGTAGGAGTTAGCTGGGGTGTAGCTCATGCTCCTGGCTGCCCTGCGGCCCTGTAGCAGCTCTCCAGCACCCTGCATTGGGTACGCAGCACCAGGGAAAAGAAAGCTGAAAGTTTTTTCAGCAGCAGGTGAATCTCCAGCACCTCAAAGGGGAACAGGAGACCAGACAAAAGCTTCTTTAACCGCCCCAGTCTATTTTTATAGCTTTACCTATTAAATCAGAGTTAAATTCCAATGGTTGAGGTATGTGGGGAAAGATCTTCCAGAAGCTGCCTGAACCTGTATGCAGCACCAGGGAAAAGAAAGCTGAAAGTTTTTTCAGCAGCAGGTGAATCTCCAGCACCTCAAAGGGGAACAGGAGACCAGACAAAAGCTTCTTTAACCGCCCCAGTCTATTTTTATAGCTTTACCTATTAAATCAGAGTTAAATTCCAATGGTTGAGGTATGTGGGGAAAGATCTTCCAGAAGCTGCCTGAACCTAGGATGAGGAGCAAAATAGTTTTAAAAATGTCTAGCATTTAGCTGAGGCTAATGATAATAACTCACCATGTCTCTTGAAAGTGTCATAAAGAATATTCTGTAAGAGTGTGTGTAATTCCGTATATGCAACACAAACTGAGTCAGGATACCACATGAAATATGAAAGATTTACTAGACTGAAATAGTATTCAAGACAACAAACTTTGAAGAAAACTAAAGTTTGAGCTAGTCTGACATTTTTCAATAAAACCTTTCCCCAGTCTGTCTTTTCCGATAAAAGCGAGAAGCTTTTGTAGAATTAATTTACTCTCAAATAAAATTGACAGTAATACGTATTGAGGTCCACAGGTGAGAGTCTACCTTACCTGCCTTTTCCAATGCAGTGTGAGGGCCCCTTAACTGCTATGCTGGTGTGCACGTATCTTGGCTGAGCAACACTGAAAGCTTTTGGATTCTGATTTAGGTTTCTGAAGAATGGAGATGAACATAAAAGCACAAATGGTTTATGAGGACGTAAAACACAGAAATGAAATATGTTCCTGAAATGGCAAAGGCAGGATAAAAAGAAAAAAAGAATTACTACACAGAGTACTCTGGATTATCAGAAGTTATTGTTTGGAGTACACCAGAAAAGCAGCTACAGAGTTGTAGGAAATGTAAAGTAGTGACAGTGGGAAATTTAAAAAGATGGAATAAGTTATTGCAAGGTCCTGTTAGGAATTTTTCGTATCCTCAATGAAATGTTTATATATTTTGATCATCTTTCCCTTACCAACAATTTGAAATATGTAATACCAAAATGGATGGAGCCAACTCCTCACAGAACAGGATGTGACTGAGAATGAACTGCTGAGCTATGACAACTTGCAAGGGTGTGGTTTGCCCCATTTCTGAAATTAATTGTTCAAAATGTGAAGTTTCAAGTGATTCTGAGCTTTGCAACCTGAATCTAAGTTCAGTTCCTCCCATTATCTGTGCTGCATACACATTTTCTGTGAATATTGGTACTGTAACTAATGAAGCATGGCAGTGAGAGCAGTCAGAGTTGGAATTGCTTTTCTTGATGACTTTGATTTACTATGAAATTATGTTGGAACTAGACTGACACACAGTTTGACTGGTAAGTTTTAATTGTACAAGAAAAAAAGTAGCAATCTTCTGTTGATGCTGAAAAAATAAGTGGGCCAATTTAAATATTTTTAAAGGCCTCAAGGATTAAGTTACTCACAAGCTCTTGAGATTCTGTAGAACAAAACCTGTTAAAGGCTGGTCTAATAAAAAAAAAAAAACCCACACTTCCTGTTTGCACTCTAGGAAGTCTTGTATAATGCCTTATTTATGCTGAATTTCTTTAATTATAAGGTCACAGATTTTTTTGTTGTACACATCAAATAGAATATTCAATTTACATCAAACACTGTTCTACCAAGAAGGAGGAAAAGAAAATTTATCTAAAAGAGCTGATTTTCTGCCTGAATTAATATTAGAAGGAAAACTACCAAATATAGTATCATTAGCAAAGGTAGAAACAGAATTAAAGCTGTCGGGTCATCTGCGAATATTCCCAGAACTAAATGAGGTCAAGCAGGAGGGCTTTAATGGGTTTCACTGCATTTTGGATCAAGGTTCTTAGTTTATTCCTCTTACCAGTGCATTTTCACCTTTTCTGATTGACATCTGTCGTGGTTTAACCCCAGCCAGCAACTAAACCGCATGCAGCCGCTCGCTCACCGCCCCCCTTCGGTAGGATGGGGGAGAGAATCGGGAGGGCACTCGCGGGTTGAGATAAAAACAGTTTAATAATTGAAATAAAATGAGGTAGAACAGTAATAATAACAACGATAACAACAATAGTAACAGAATATACAAAGCAGGCAATGCACAATGCTCACTACTCGCCAACTGCATGTCGCAAAGGGAGCCACCTCCCCACCCTCTCCCCCCAGTTTTTATACTGAGCATGACGTCACATGGTATAGAATATCCCATTGGCCAGCTGGGTCAACCGCCCTGGCTATGCTCCCCTGCCAGCTTCCCCTGTACTTGGCAGAGCATGGGAGGCCAAAAAGTCCCCGGTGCAAGCACCACCCAGCAACAACCAAAGCATCAATGGGCCATCAATGCTCCTCTCATACCAAACCCAAAACACAACAGCTCCCTGCAGCTACTGGGAAGAAAGTTAACTCTGTCCCAGCCGGAACCAGGACAACATCTTACTTTCAGCTCTCCATACTTTGCTTCTCTGTACATAAAAAGTCCAAATGAGGTGACACCTGAACAGTATCATCTGCTGAAATGTTTCCTGCCAGACGTGAAAAGATGCTTTTTTACTTCATTGAAAATTTATGCTCCAGGAAAGTAACCAAACTAATCCAACCTGATCTAAACTAATCTTTTAGATTTCGAGGCAGACCACATTGTCTGAAATTCTGCTTTTGGCAACCCTGGAAGAGTCAAGCAATTCAGTGACTAGATCAGGCCCAAATTTCTGTAGAACACCAGAACTAGGGAAGGGGTTTGTCTTTCCTAACTATAGATGTCTACAAGGTAAATGTCTACATCTGACATAGAAATTTGAAATTCTTTCCACAGTTAATAGGTATTTACAGGGAATATTTTATCTGACATGGTTCGTATGTCTATTTCAAGATGTTTGTCTACTTCATGTGATTCATCTTTTTTTTTTCTACTTATTCCTAAAGGAGCCTTAGGTCACCAGCTCTGATATGTGCTATTACATATAAATTTAAGTGAAATTAAGTCTGTGCTAAATGTCTTTTCACTTTTGAAAATGAGAGATTAAATATGGTAGGATGCTTTGGAAATATCTACCATCTTAATAGAATAGGATAGAATAGAATAGAATAATTCCAGTTGGAAGGGACCTACAACGATCATCTAGTCCAACTGCCTGACCAAAAGTTAAAGCATATTTTTAAGGGCAATGTCCAAATGCCCCTTAAACACTGACAGGCATGGGGCACTGACCACCCCTCTAGGAAGCCTGTTCCCATAGTCAAACAGCTAGAGTGCTTATCCAGTTAGCTACATACATAAATCTACTTGCTCTCTTTCCCAAAGGAGAGTCAAACTCACATTTTCTGCCTCTCAGAATAATACTGTCAGCTGGACATAAACATGATATACCTTTCTTTTAGAAAATATTCCGTTTTATGAAATAGGACTTAAAATTCACTGGATAAAACAAAATGAGAACCTCTAACCTATGAGAAGATGGGTTTTCTTTATTCTGATTTCTGGTTTGAAAGCCTTTCATTTGCATACACAAAGAGCACATTCAAAGTTCATGGCAAACCCCCTCAAATTCTGAAGACTTTGGGGAAGGTCTGCTGTAAACTTCCTCATTGTTGCTTCTTTGACATTACCAGCTGCATTGCAGGGAAGAAGAGAAAAGACTTGCTAAATATCTACTTCCACCTACTGGCACATAAAGATGGCTTTTATAAAGACTATTTGTGTTTTTCACCTCTCAGCCTTTTGGCAAGAATATTTTAAAGACTAAAACATCTTCCCGCTGTATAAAGCTTCTGTTGCATCATGTCATTGCTTCTAATTTTAAACAGTGCTCTACATTGTTAATCTCACTCAGAAGCCTTAACATGTAGTTCACCATTACGTACATTATGATTTTCTCCTTTAATTTCTTTCTTTAATATGAACTACTGTCACTTCAGACTTTCTTTCTACTAAGCAATTCACTGTGATTTTCTCTACATTCAATATTATAGACTATTCTACAATTTTGGAAGTAAGATTTTATGCCAGATGCTCTTCTCAAAAGTGCATACTCTGAGAAAGTCAGCATTTCACTAGCTTTCTTAATTCATGCTGTTTCTTTATTCTAAAATTGACAATGTAGAAATAACTTCTGAGAAGATCTATTTAAGGATGGTATTGCAACTGGGGAGACAGAAAAACAACCAGAAGCCTCACTGGAAAGGATAAGGGAAAAAATGATAAACAAAATCAAAAGTCCTCTGGCCCGGACAAAAATGGTTTCAGAGATGCAGGTGCAAGGTGGGTATAGAATTACCCACCTTCAAGGTCAAGGAATGGACATGTTCAAACATGGCTTTGCATGAAATCTTAAATCTGTTAGAATGGGCTGAGGGTAGCCAGCGTGCATATATTTGAATATTCCTTATTTTGAATTATATCAGAGCAAGAGAAGATCACAGCTTAAAAGTTCATTGCGATTAACTTCTCACATGGAGGAAGGAATTAACAAAATAGTCATCTATTTGCTATGACTGAAAAGTTTTTGCAGATATTTTTTCTGAAACTCCTTTGCATTGATTCAAAGCCATTGTGGAATGAGATGATGACCCCTCAGAAATTAAAAACTATTTAAAAGACGTAAAGGAATGAATAAAATAAAAGGGCAGTTTCTATAGAGAAATGTTAACATATTAACTCCTAATCAGTATTCCATCTGATTGTCTTCAATACCTTTTATGATGAAAGTAAATGAGTTTCGGAAAATATGTTAAAATATGCATCTCAGAAAGAAGGCCTGGTTAGTTGTAAAATGTCATGGAAAGAGTTAAGTTTGGTATCTTCTGTGGAATGAGGAAAAAGCCCACCTCATATACAATTACAATAAAATATGAAGATGTATTTATATTAGAAATAAATACAAAAAGTGGTATCATGAGAGGTGAATCAGTGATGTGTTCCAAACTCTACAGACAGTTTATAACATTAATTCAGGCAAAAATAACCAAAAAGAAAATAAGTGAATGCTAGGTAAGAAGGGTAGAGATTGTGCATATCCTAAAAGGAAACATTAAAAAAGCCTACATCATTTTGCTGGGAAGGATGGTTAAATATGAGGAATGGAAGGGAAAGTAATTTTTATCTCCAAGAGCTAGGAAAGATTTGTTTCTGGGCAGTTTATAACATTAATTCAGGCAAAAATAACCAAAAAGAAAATAAGTGAATGCTAGGTAAGAAGGGTAGAGATTGTGCATATCCTAAAAGGAAACATTAAAAAAGCCTACATCATTTTGCTGGGAAGGATGGTTAAATATGAGGAATGGAAGGGAAAGTAATTTTTATCTCCAAGAGCTAGGAAAGATTTGTTTCTGGGGACAACATTGTCATCAGGAAGGAAAAGCTATTTCTCTAGTAAAACTTCCTATCTGTCTCTACAGAGTGGCTACTCCTGATTTCATGATGAGGATACACAGGTTTACCCTGTGTAATCCTGGGAATGCAATGCAGTAGGCGTAGGCTTCGTGATTTACTGTTAGATTGCTCTCATTTTTTTTCCAATCAGATAGTTGGCATGTTGACTTTCAAAGGCAGCAACCAGTCAGTTACTGTTGGACTCTTGCAATAAGTACCTTTATACATATTTTTACGTGTCTACATATATTCAGTTTTTTACATTTTACATATATCTATACTTATATGATGATAAGTAACATTTGGGGTCAGTGAATCCCAATTTATTATAACTGAAGATGGTATCATGAGTTTTTTGTAAACTTACCAAAAGTCATCTCAGATTCTCTCCTCCAGGCTAATGCTAGCCAGAACTTTTCATTGGGTCTCTTCGCAGCTCCTTATTGAAAGTGGTTCCAGAGTTTTATTTCTGTGATGTTTAGAAACTTTCTAAATTTCAGCCTAAGTTCAAGATCTGATTTCTCAATTTGCCCAATATTTACTATGAATATATTATTTTTTTTCTTTCCTGTTAGCAGGACTAGCTAATTGAAAGAAAAGTATATGAATCCCGTAAGGACCAAACATATGATGTATTCATTTAGAGTTTAGCCATGAAGCCCTTGCCTTGCACATCAATTTTCAGCTGTGGCATCACTAAAATTAATGAGTTTGCTAACAAATACACGTGTGTAATTTTTACTTACAAAGATCTGAACTCACTTTGGAATTTTCAGTACCTGATGGGTAAGTAATCAAAACTTATGACTGGAAGCTTGATTTGTTCTGATAAACTCTTTAAGTACCTTAGAGCTTTCTTAATATGCATATGAATGCTTGCATCTGCAGGACATGCATGCATGAGCAAGTGGATCTGGAGACTTTAAGAGTTTATGCTTCATCATCAAGATGTGTTGTGTGAAATGATGCTTGCTGCTAGTTGTTCCACCTGTGTTTGTTACTTTATACTGCTGTGCTGTGGCCATTTCTGAATGCAGATTCATATCCATAAAACACCTGAATCGGCCTGCACTTTAACTTGACAAATGTGCTTATTTCCACTGAAACTGCAGGGAACGAAAACCTAACAGGAAGATTAAACACTGGTTATAATTTCGATTTCACTTTGACAACAAGCTTTATTTTGATCTGTAATTCAACAAATGACATCCTTTTGCTACATTCAAGGTAGCAAAATAGAAATAATGCAGTTGTGCGCTTCACTTTCAATAGTGCACTTAAAAGTACATAAGGTAAGGAATATACATAAGGAATAGAGCAACACTAATAGTGTGACAGTGGCACAAAAACTAGTTTGCTTTATTTTTAAACTCAGAATAGCAACAGGTAAGCATTACCATATGCTCGTATCATTTATGTACACTGAATAGTTTTTGAAGTTTAAAAATGCATACACCAACAACTGCAATCAAATCTTTCTTTGTAAGGCTCGCCACTATAACATAACCAGAATTATGCTGGGCAGCTTATCATCCTATGGTTTCTTTATAAAAACTGTACCATTAACAGAGAAAAGATGATATGGAAGATTTGGCTTCTCAACGGAAAATTGCAGGATGAGAATACTATTTAGCAGAATGTCAATAACATTGACATGGGAAGACGACTACATTGATCATGTACAGGAATTATACCACAGTGAAACAGGCAATCTTCAGCATACAGACGCTGTCTTAATTTTGTATATATCCTCATTATGAAGTCAGTGGAGTTTTTAATCATATCAGAGAAATATATACCCTATACAGCAAATGCTCTGGGAATAAAGGGGAACACTTTGCTGTTAATCAAAACCACTTCAGGATACACCAGCTAATGGGTAGACAAGCTGATTAAATATCACAGATGAAAACATTCTACACATCACCTCGGATGTATTTTCAAGAGAGAAGGATTTTCTATATTAGAAGTACTTTTTCTAAGTTGCAGCATTCAGTTGCTATTTCAAAAGATACTCTGTTAGGCTAGCTATACTTCTGCCTGAATATTTTGGAAAAGACATGCATGGAACCATTTCAAAATTAGATACAGCAGTCAAATTCTGATATGGAAAGGACTATTTCAGTTTCATAGTGGGTAACATCTAATAGAATGCAATAGGTTAATCATAAACTGGCATTCCTAATGATTTGGTGTATTTTTATCCCACTAGTTATTATTTCCTGTTATAATCAAAACTTTTAATTGGAAGACCCTTGTGGATACACAGTCATCTATTTAAGTGCTTGCCCTGATTAAGATAATTTCAAAGAGCATACAAACATATATTAAGGCAATATTATTCACTACTTTTCACCCATCTTTTTGTGGCAATTTTAATGTAAAAATTATGAAAGGCTGAAACTCTAAAATCTACACTGATCTAACAAGTATTCAAATATCACTTCACCCACTCATTAGTACCCAAATACAGCACCACAGAATCTCTACTATGTTCTCCTTGTTGCCTAAGTTATTTTAGGTTACTGTTGGTAATGGTCACATTGTTATGGGCAATGATAATGGGAGACTCACTGAAACAAAGGGCTGGGTAGGGGATGGAAACAGTTAAGAAAAAAGCAAAGAAAGGAATAAAACAATAGGTAAATTCTTCCTCTCTTTTAATAACAGAAACCTTATTCTTGGGTTTTCATGGGATTTCAGCTTGGCAAGTAACCTAGCTCAAGGGAAGCGGTGGACCCCCCTACCTGGCACTTGACAGACCATCTAGAGCACTGCATACACTTTCGTGCCCCCAGTTCAGCAAAGGCATCAGCAAACTGGAGCAAACTGGAGCAAGTTCAGCAGAGGCCATCGGGATGATGAGGGCTGGAATGCTGCCCCGTAAGCAGAGGCTGGGGCAGTGGGACTTGTCCAACCTGGTACAGAGATGGTTTCGGAGGCACCTCACAGGCACCCAGATGGCTACGGGGAGGGGAATAAGAGGAGGTAGTCGGGCCCTTCACAGCCATGCATGGCAGGGGGATGACAGATAACAGGAACAAGCTGAAATACGAGAGGTTCTTGCTAGATATAAGGAGAAATGTTTCACCAGTACAACAGGCAGGCAGTGGGACAGGCTGCCAGGGAGGTTGTGCAGTCTCTGTCTTTGAAAGTTTTCCAATACCTGACTGGGTAAAGCCCTGAGCAACCTGGTCTGATCTCACAGCTGGCCCTGAAGTAACAAGAGAACGCCATACGGACCTCTACAGGGGGTAACCATTAACTGCGCATCAGTCATACAGGAGTCAGCTGTAAGAAAAGTAGAGGTGCATCATGTTCACCACACTAACAGAAGATGACTGGACAGCCTTGGTTTATCCCAGCTGGGGCCAGATCCACAAAAGAATTTTACATTTAAGTCCAGCGGTAGAACCCCAAAATCTCTTGCTCAGCACCACTCAACACTGAAACTGCTTTAAATTTGGTTTTTGATTTTGAAGCTCCTCATGTGTGAACATGCCTGGCACAACAGCTCTCTGGGCAGAACAATGCCTCAGTCCCACACAAGTGCCATTACATCCCAAACTACAAAAAATCAGCACTCAGCTATCGGTTATTCAAACATCTCTTCCTAATGGGATCATTTAAAACACACTAACAAGATCAAGCCATTCACAATACATGTAGGTTGTGGCCATTTTCCTATAAATTCAGCAATTATAATAGCATCCACCTTTTTCCCACATAATACGGTAAAACTTGAAAGGCTCTGATAAACATTTCTTAAAAATTTGCCTGAAGTATGAAATAAGGTTACATGCTAGACTAGACTTTTCTGGGGGTAAAAGAAGAAAGGAAGGAAAAGGAAAGCAGAGAGGGCTAAGGCTCTTCGATGTAAACTTAGGAATTCAAAATTTATTAGGCTAGAGATACTCAAAAAGAGGAGAATCATGTAAACCACTGATTAAAGCATTCACTGAAGGTATGGGAAAGAGGGATTGCTATTTTCTCACCTCTTGTGATTACTTCTAAGGCTTTTTGGTAACAACTGGTAAATGTAAAGTGACTAAACAGCTCTTTTTGTGTAGAAACTGGTAAATATAAGCCATCTTCAGTTCAACATCCAAGTGTTACTGGGAATTGCCCAGACTTTGAATTTGGTTTCCACCGCAAAGCTAGAGCTTGCCAGGTTCGACATTGTGCCATGTGTACCATCTTCATCACAGAGCCTGGATTTTGCACCCAGCATTTTAAAGCTTTTGGGGTCAGCTCAGTATTACAAGGCCCAAGAGACTAAGATGGCCTATTTTCAGGTGTATAAATTAAAACACATCCCAAAATACTACATTAAGAGAACTTTAAATTTACAAAGTCAAGGACTTGAAAACACGGGATGTGCTAGACATGAAGGTTATGTAACCTTAATCAGTCTTCTTGTGAATGCATTTTAAGATGCTGTCCTTAATTGCATCTGTCCCAACTGTCTCCATCCCTATTCTTTGACTATTTTCTTTAGCTCCCTTAGGCCTTCCTGTGCTGATTCTTTGACTTCACTCTGTCCAAAAAGGCCCTGCTCCACTTTCAGTGAAGCTACTCTTCCCCACTCACAGTCTTCCCGTGGGTTGCTTATCCCGTTTCAGGCTCCTATTCTCTGCGTGACTGGGAAGCAAAGCATCCCTCCCACTTTGCTTGGAGTGGGTGGCAGGATTTTTAAAAAATGCTTTCCACCTAGGTTTTTAACCTTCTTTCATAAAGGAAAGAACATGTGGACTCACATGCATATCAGGCAGTCCTCCACTTGGATATAGCTTCTGTATGTCTTTATTTGTTTAACCAAATTCCACAAGGGGGTAGAAGCCCCAAGTGTATCAAGCTTCTACAAGTTTCATAAAAGCACCAGTACAAGAGAGAGACCTTCTTAACGCAGATAAGAGAAAAAGGCTCAGCATTCATTCAACACTTATGAGAGGTCGGAGAACGCATTTGAGGTACAAACCTGTCATACACAATTTCAGTGGTTTTACTGCTCACAGAGCAATGTATTTAACTTGGACAAAACAACTTATTTTCCTCTTCTCTCCCTCTTGGAAGTAAAACTCAGTCTGGAGCAGAGAGTCACTGGAAAATTTCAGCCTAAATGGTTAAGATTTGGCAACATGATAAACAACTCAGAACAGGGACTTAATAATAGGCAGCACTAGGGTCCCACCTGTAATTATCCATTACGTCCCAAGTGAGAAACTACAAAAAGTTTCTTTGAGATGTAGGGAATGTAGTTGCATCCAGACAGTTTAGGTTTTGAGCTGAATCCAGTCTAAGGTAGTGTTTACAGATGAACACTGGTTAGAGGAGGACTGCAAACTTTCCATGGTATAGGGATGGAATGTGCTAGCCATATAGCTGCCAGCAGAAGTCTCTCATCTCCAGCCTAGTAATGACACAAGCACTATTTCTGCTTTAATTGTATATGTGACAAGGTTGGTTTAGTGCAATAATTATATACCATTGCAACCAATAACGCTTTACAAAAATAGAGAAGGAACCAATTCCCTTTTCATGAAAAGCTAAATTCCCAGTGTTTTTAGTAAAAGCAAGATGACATTGTGGATTCCAGAGAGTATCTGACTGCTCACAACTCCAGATAGATCTTGGATAGATTTCAAAACCATGGTTTCTCACATAGGCTGAACGGTGTTACGATAGTGCAATCTGATCTGCTGCTTCATATTTCCGGGTATCATTAAGGCACCAACCTTTTAAAATTTTGTAGGTTGTCTTTTTTCTCTTTTTCGTTAAGAGAATTCTCAATGTCCTTGTTGCAAACTTTCTTTGTGCCATACTGTACTAATCTTCTGCACATGTTGTTCTACCCTGTGCAACTACATTTCGGGCAGCATTATTTTTGTCCTCTTGGCTTCTATAACCCGCTCACTGAAAAGATGTGTCCTGTTCCTTACAGGACAGGTTGCAGTGCTCAGAGTGGAACTTATTAACCAGGATAAAAGCAATGTATTCATGCCAGGTCAGCAAGGGGCAGGGAGAGGGGGATGGAAGGGAGAAAAGAAGGTGATAGTGAGTTGTAAGAGTGGCTGAGCCCTGCCGCAGGGACAGAGGGCCTATGTGGGAGGAGTGGCACTAACGCAAGCCTGAGGAGGTAGAGTGTTCTTCAAGTGAATGGAGAAAAGCTGAAGTGCCCAGCTTTCAAAACACCAAGGTGCAGATGGGCCTCACTTCATAGAGAAAAGAAAATACAATACTTTTACCTCATTGTCCTGGTAGAATTCCTTTTCTGTATTTATTTATGTGCTCAAAGGGCAACTTGTTTTAACAAGAGGCATAATTTCATGACCAGCAACATGGTGCAGTGGGAGAGATGCTTCTCCATCACTGGATCTTCTCGAGCTCCAGTGGTAAGGAATATGATGAATAGGAACCTTCACTGGCTGATACAGCCTTGCTTTGCAGACTAATTGTATGCCAAAGGTTACCTGCAATTACAAGGAAGGCATCACTAATTAGCAATCTTCCCAAGTAAAGACAGGTTGTTTTATAACTGTATCTCACTCATAGATGGCTATTCTCACTTGACTTCATAGACTAACATTCAAGACATTACAAATTAAACAATGTGTTTCCTCTTCCAGCTCAAATAAACAGCATTTTTGGTACTCCGGATCAAGGGACACAGGAATGACTGCATTCATCCCCAGTCACACAGGGGTCTTATAATTATGTTTTCTTCTTCATTAGTGCCTGAAAAAAGTCCTATAAACTCACAGAAGAGCAGTGCCAGCAGAGGCCAGCTGAGTTCAACTCCTTGTGCTGAGGTGTTTCTAGGGTATGTAGTTTGTCCTGGCTAGGTGTTTGTTAAACCAATTAAAGACCCTCCAGAACTACTCTGAGACTAGTTCCACTGTGTCACTGTCCTTATAGCTAAGAAATGTCCTACTGCATGTAACCAAAACTCCTCTCGCTAGTTACACCAAACTTCATTCTCTGTGAATAAAGGGTGAACAATTGATCACAAATCTTCTTTATAGCAACTTTTAATACCTGAAGATATTAGCTTGTTTTTGAAGTTAGATTAAATCTAATTCCTTCAAATTTACTTAATGGGTAGCTTTTTCAAAGCCATTTACCATTGCCAGTGATCTCCTCTCGACTTCTCCTTATAGTGCAGTTTCCTTATAATGGAGTAGCCAAAATCCTTGTAAGTGGATGCAATCCTCTTTGATTGTCATCATGGCTACATGATAGGGACATAGCATATATTCCTTGAGCCCAGATTTGGTAGGGAGAGCATTACCCAGGCTCTAGTCTACAGAGGGTTTTCTCCACAATCAGTACTGGACTGATTCCAGAGCTGGACCATCTCTGACAACACTGCTGTCTCCATGGTTGTAGTACTTGCCACAGCTTGCCACAGCTTTTACCTTCCATTGTTTCCTTCTGCTTCCCTGATGCAGTGTTAACGCTTCGTGGGGTCTAGCGCAGAGCTGTGTGTGGAACCAAGACCAATGGCAGGACCTAAGGTGGGTGCTACCAGCCCCCTGGTAAATCCATGCTTGCAATGTACCAGCTGATGCTTCAACAGCAAGGAGGTCTGTTTGGTGAAGATACGCTAAATACTTCATTCCCCTTCATTTTCTAGAATGTGGATTTTTTTTCCTCCTCTCCCCAGCATGGATGCTTTTATTCTTACTGATTGTAAATGATTTTAAAGAAGTATTTTAATGCTTACCTATAAGGAAGAGCTGAGGGAAGGAGAAAATCTGTGTCATGTGGCTGTCAATGAAAGCTGTCTTCCAGGCTACATCAGGGTTTTTAACTTTGCAAATCCTATTTTTGTTGACTAGTATGTGCCACAGCAAATGATGCTGGCAGGACGGAGATCCTCCTTTTGAGGTACTAATTCTGTCTCCCTCGCATAACACTGGCATTTCGTAAAAGCTGGCTGTGCATTATGCTTGGAACATCACCATTCTCCTCTTTACATGCACCTAAAAAGTTAAAACTGGATCTTATCACACAGTTGGTTCAGTTTTTAATGCTCCAATAGCTACATGTGAGACTGGCCCACCCTTCATGAGGGATAGGGTATCTTGTGCTAGTGATTGCTTCATTTCTGCTGCTAAGAATATTTGACTTTAAAACTGGACTCTGGCTTAAGTATCAGATTAAATGGCTCTATTCCCTCATCCACCAGACTGCCATAGTTGGAGAGCTGAGCTATCCTATTCCTGTGGGCATGTCTGAATAAAGCAAGAAACCCCACCTGTCTGGTACAGACAGATAATCTTTCTGCTTTGTGTTAAAACGAATAACCTTTTCCAAAATGCTAATTAACTATATATCTGTCTTGCCTTTTGCAGACAGTTCGGAGATTTTTCTGGCACTTGAAAAACATAAATGAAGGCGGCTTTAAAAAAGAAGCCTCTGAGGGGGGTTTATTAGTTTGGGTAAAGTACCAAACATGAACACAGTTGCGTGGGTATGCTTTTTGTTTAGAAGTGACTCAGATTCAGCTAGTCCATGGTACTGCGGTGTAAAATGAGGCCTTTTTGGAAACACTTCTATGTGTATTGAACGTTTTCCAGATTTAATATATGCTCTCTTTCTTTACATTTCCTTAAGAACCATGTAGTAGCTACCCTATCAATAATATACTGTAATGGTTTTCAGTCATCAGTCTGTGATCTACCTCTAAAGATTTACCTAGAAAAGCTTCAATAAGTTTCCATATGGAAAGGCCCATATAAAATTGTTACAGGCCCAGAAATTGTAAAAGATTTCAATCACTGCAGTACTAATGAAGATTTAAAGCTGGTTTTGTCAGACTTCTCATTCTTTTCTGTTTTCAAGGACTTATTTATATTTTCTTTCTCATTGACATGGTAAGTTTATTATTCTGTTTCATCTCCCTGACATTCAAAATATGACATACACTTGCATTGTCCCACTCTGCAGTTGGTTTTGAATATTTGTGTATAAACACTGCTATTTATTAGCATAGTTGGTACCCCTGAAATAAATAGGGTGCAGCATGAGTATTTAATTTCCTTCACTGGCTTCATTTATACCACCCCAGACACAAGACCTGTGTAAAATCTCAATTTCTTCTGATGACAAACATCACAGAATTCCAGTAGCAAAACCTAGTATTATGTCTAAGTCAGTCTTGCAACATCACTGCTATCAGTTCTCCAATAAACTGCAAGGCTGTCTAGGTTTAGCTGTACTGCAGTCTTTGTAACCCTTTCTTGTGAAGCTGAGGTGTTTTTAAATCCAACATTGAAAAATCTGTAACAAAAATATCTATTTTTTAACAAGTTCAAATTAGCAATTGTTTTGCTTTAGCCTCAGTCTCTGCAACCAATGGAAAACTTTCTCTTATTTTTCATTTTCAGATAAGCAAATATCTGGGAAAAAAAAAAAAAATCCAGCAAAACCCCCCACACAACTCCCCTTTCTTTACAGCCTATTCAGCTAGATAGCTCTGTAGTTCTTTGTAGTACATCAGTCATGTCCTGTGCTTCCCTGCACAGCATACATGCCCCAGCAACCCTGACATTACCGCCAAGAAAAACTAAGTGAGAAACAACTGTGCTAGGCAACCAAGTCAAATTTCTACAGACGACAAAGCACGTATTGCCAACAAAGCTTTTTCTTTGTTGATGTTACTGCATCATCCACGTGCTATTTGTGTATGGAGTTTCCAATGAGAAAAAGCCATGAAATGGTAATACTTATTCTGCTGTTTTCTCATTCTAAAGGCATAAACAGGAGTTGAATGTTATAAAATCTTTAAAGACATAGGGAGGTCTACTTCAACCCATCAGCCACTCTCACCCAGAAGTAATAGTCCTCATAATGCTGCCTCCTACGCTTCACTTCCCAACTCAAGGGCCCAATAAGAAGATATATAAAATATTATAAATTAGGCCAGTTATAAAACCAGCATGCTTTAACAACTTTAAGAAAGGCCTAAAAAGGAAAGTTTATTTTCTTATTCTTTGTCAGTCTATGAACAACCCTGCACACATAGATAGATAGATAGATAGGAAAGACAAAACAACAAAATTCAGTTTAAGACCCCTACATACCATGCAGGTGAATGTAGTGTGATGGTGTAGTTCTACTAGGTTCGAAACTTTTTTCTTTTTGATGACTGTGGCATTTTACTAATATCTAGAACATTTTGGATCAAAACTTTTCAGTTTCAATTTACTGTCTTACACAGAAATCAAGTATTTGCACATTTTATAGAATAAATTGTTTAACATCGAAGACAGCTTTAATATAAAATTTTCAGCAATGTCTACATGAAGGAATAGGAAACCAAGATATTTATGTGCAAACATTTGAAACACTTGAACGATATTTCAGATATTGAAAGACATCCAAATATTTTAAATCTTAATTGTTCATTTTTTCCATTAAAGGCATTACCTTCTCCTAATAATAATTTAATAAAAAATTTATAAGCTTATTTTGATAAAATTACTATATATACAAATTCATTGAAAGTAGAAGCAGAATATGCCTGAAAATACAGTAATGTGTGCATTCACTAAGTATGAACTATATTTTCTTACCACAAACTCCTTTTGATTTTGTCATAACTATTGCTTACGGTATGAGGAAAGACGATTTTACACAGCAAACACAATCTCTTCCTCAAGCTGGCTGCGGCATGATGCGGTGGAAGCACACCATCTTCTGGTAGTAAAAGATCGCTTTCTAAAAGCACGTGAAAGAAAGTCTTTGTGTCACTCAAAAAATCAGGAACACCCCTCAGATAGATAAGGAAAATTACAGATTTTTTTTTTTTGCATGAAAACGTCCTAAAGTATTTCTTTTCCATAGAAAATTGTATACAAAGAAAATAACCTGAGACTTTCTAACAAAACACATTGCCAATTAGCAGTATACTTTCAGCTGACAGGCTTCAAAAGATTAAACCTCTTATTGTTCAAATAACTGGAAGTCAGAATAGACAGGTGATAGTCCTGTGCTGAAACTCCTAGTAGGAAACTAGTATCATATTCTATTTGTTGTTGGGTGTTGGTTTTAATCGCATTGATTGTTTGCAAATCATTTTCCAAAATGACTATCGACTTCATTCACCCTGAAAGAGAGAGAAATTATGCCACAACTTCTAGCTAAACATTATATTTAGAGGATTGCAAAACTATAATTAAACCATGGTAAACTGATGGTCTTTGCAGTGAATGTTAGTGCCACGGAGGCAGCCCCTACTGAAGGCGGCTAGCAGACGTCGCTGACAAATGCAGCACGTTTCTCTTCGCTCACTACAGCCTAATGCTGCCGCCTTCTGCTTTCGCCAACAGCAACAGCGCAAGGCTTTCGGTCACCCCATTAACCCCCAGAATTAGAACTACGACAAGCAGGAGATACTGTGCCCCGGCTCCATTCAGCTGGAGGCCCATATGTTCCCCAGCCTTCCTTTTCTAACCTACATACTTAAACAAGCACTTCCTACTTCCTTTGACATACCTCACCAGACACGACTCCGGGCAGGCCTTGACTTTCCTAACCTTATGCCTACACCTACATATATGGACAGTCTCTGTGTATTCCTCCAATGCTGGAAACAGCTAACAAAGGGGTAGGTCAAGAAATGTGGCCCATCGCTTCCTCCTCCTCCTCTTCCTGGCGGCCCTGCGTGTCGGGGACAGCCAGGCTGCTCCACGGACAGCACTATGACTAGGTAGGGTGGGCAACAAGGGAGGCACCGGCTCTGGGGCGGGTGGGAGGCAGAAGCCCCGATGGGAGGCACGGAGTGGCCGTGGCCTCTGCAGGGGTGTTTGTCGGGCAAGTGGTGGGGCCGGGAGCGGCACAGAAGGGCAGGGAAACCCAGGGCTGAGTTCCCGTTGGACCTTCCCTATGAACCACATGGGTCCATGATCCCCTTCCAGTATCTGCGGTTCCTTTATGGAGAAGCATCTCACAACACAGAACGAAAACCTTTCTCATCTGTATTTGCTTACAGCTGTGCATGCAGGCCGTGCTTCTCGGCCACACCGTTTTCTTGAGCCTCAAGCCTATCCTGGGGGGTAAATAGTCAGTCTTTATTCACTTTGTAGTGTGAACACTACTTTTCTGTCTTGCCTTCAGGTGGAACATACCTTGTTACGTTCTTGGCTGAGGCTCAGACGTGCAAAAGAGCAGAGTGGGAATTCGGAGAGCTCAGAGATGTGTCCCGGGGGGCTTTGCCTTGCAAAGCTGCATTTGCTACCGGCTCCACCCTTATGCTGCTTCCAGTGCAGGCTGCAAAGGCAGTGGCTTGTTGGGGAAGAGTTCAGAGCCTGTGTGAGCCCCTGGGAGTCCCTTCCCCCGGCAGCTCCACACAGGTTTGTGCCAATACAGTGCTTCTGCCCGCACCTGGTAACCCTTTGCCAGGTGCTCATGACTGGAAGGAGAAGCAGGAGTTGGGGAGTAACTGCGTGTTTGAAATGCATTCACTGCCATTCAAAGCTGAAGAGGTATATCGGAATATAACATGAGAGCTGTTCTCTTCTGCCTTTGGTTGCGGATGTGGATGCAGGTGATGGCTCTGCATCTTCTCAGTGGCATCCTGATGTAGAGCCTTGGAGGGAATGCATGCGTAAGTCGTGAGTCTTTACTTCCTTTGAGAGCTGCCAGGTCCTACCCAGAAGGTCACCCCGGCCCCTCCGCAGTTGCTGCTTATGAAAAAGTGCCTCACAACATATCATGAACACTTTTTTCCTCTCTGTTTGATTATAGCTGTTCCCTTGAGGAGTGCTTTTCCAGCTTCTGGGCTGGATCCTGGATTTGACCCTCAGGAGCATCCCAATGGTACACTGTCAATCTCTGATTACCAGAAGTAATAAACATATACTTTTAAACATTTTACTCATGTGCAAGCTAACGGAATACTTTCTCTGAAGGTCTTCAAGGAGATCATGGTCTGCCAGCGGCTGGCACTGGTAAGTCTTGACCATTCTTTCACTTTGAGAGCAGCCAGGTCATGGACAAAAGCTCATTCTGGCCCCTCTGCAGCTGCTGCTCTGCAGACCAACATTTAATGATTACTGGTATTGCACAGTGAGCGTAATGCATTCTTTGCATGAAAACTTTCCACCCAGAAGGTCACCTGGGTGCCTTGGCACCTTTCAGCGTCTCGTCCTACACCTGTGTCCCCCTGCTCATCTTCCAGGCACTACCATTCACT
Source organism: Fulmarus glacialis (assembly GCF_000690835.1). Taxonomy (NCBI): domain Eukaryota; kingdom Metazoa; phylum Chordata; class Aves; order Procellariiformes; family Procellariidae; genus Fulmarus; species Fulmarus glacialis. The sequence continues at coordinate 21,921 of NW_009190681.1, forward strand.
TATGAAGAAGTAGATCGCAACACATCAGGGGAATATTTCTCCTCTGGATGTGATTACGGCTGTGGCTGTAGGCCATGTGTCTTCAGCCTGTAAGCTGGATGCTGTTCTAGAGCCCCAGGGGGAACATAGGGCTAAGGCGTTCAGCTTTGGTTTTCTATTTTTTATGACTTTATAATACTGTATTGCACTCCTGCGGAATCCAGGGTCCCCAGCAAGCACTCCTTGCCCAAAGCCTGGGGGTACAGCCGGACGTAGCGATCGTTCAGCCTCTCCAACACACTGTGTGACTGTCAGCAGTGCAGAACACATGAGTATGTGGAACTGTCTCATCTCCTACAGGTGCTGCTGGTGGCAGTGAGAAAACTCCACAGGCTGCAGATTGCAAATGGCCGCTAATGTACTGTGCAGCTGTGGCACTGACCATCCTGGCATCCATAGTCCTTCTGGCAGCTTTGAGTCACCTGGTTAAATCGCTGCTGAAGAACAGAAAACAATGAGTTGGTCTTCTCAGCATTCTTGGTTGGATGGCTGCTTTGCGCAACGAAGCATTTCCCATGGCAACATCGTGGAGTGCAGTTCGCTGAGGGCAGCAGCACTCTATTAGTAATCCATTTCATAGAATCAGAATCATAGAGTTGTGGAATGGTTTGGGTTGGAAGGGACCTTTAAAGATCATCTAGAGCAACCCCCTACCATGGGCAGGGACATCTTTCACTACGTCAGGTTGCTCAAAGCCCCACCCAACCTCACCTTGAGTGCTTCCAGGGATGGGGCATCCACAACTTCTCCGGGCAACCTGTTCCAGTGTCTCACCACCCTCATTGTAACAAATGTGCTCCTTGTGTCCAATCTAAATCTACGCTCTTTCAGTGTAAAACCGCTGCCCCTTGTCCTGTCACTACAGGCCTTGGTAAAAAGTCTCTCTCCATCTTGCTTTTAAGTCCCCTTTATATATCAAAAGACCACCATAATGTCTCCCTGAAGCCTTCTCTTACCCAGGCTGAACAACCTCAGCTGTCGGGGTTGTTGCTTCTGTTGTGAGAGTTTTTTTACCTCCAGCCTCTTGATTCACATTAATGTGGATTCTTTTCCAAAACCCATTCTTTGTGTTGCAGAGAACCACTCCTTCCTGTTGTCAACATTTCCTCAGAAAGCGACGCAGCTACAAGTGAAGCCAAAGCAAAATTAGAAATAGCAAGAAAACTCACCAAAATTGCCATGGAAATAAAAGATCTCACCAATAAGAACTTAATAATATAGATGCAGACTGTGAAAACACTTTGGCCTCCTGTTGTCAGCTTCATAGAATCATAGAATCATTTAGGTTGGAAAAAACCTTCAAGATTATTGAGTGCAACCATTAAAACCTTCAAAGGGAGGGAAAGGAGGAAGGTCCCTCTTTTGCACCAGGAGGTGCTGCTCCATTGTGAAGCCAGCAAGAAAGGCACTCACACTCTGTACAGCATCGTTTTCAATGCTCTTTGTTCCAGCTAAGGCTCCAAAGCAAGAGAGGGTGGCATAGTTAGTTTCACGGCCCTTCGGATGCTGGAAACCCTGAGTCACGCAGCACTGAGCGGGCCTCCGACCAGCATGCAGCACGCCAGGCAGACCCCATCCGCAGAATGGGTTACCCCATTTTGGTTATTCGAGCTCTTACTGGATTTTGTTAAAAAAACCAACTCTGTTCATCACTTCTAGTGTCAAGCAGAACGGATCTTCCCATGACAACTTCTTGCCACTGCCCTTTTAGGCAAAGGCAAGGCCAGGCCGGTACGAAGCGGGAGTTGCCTGCAGGCTCCCCTGGTCCAACAAGCTGGCGGAGTGCATCCTGCAGCCAACTCTCCCAACTCCTCTATCTCGTCCCCGCAAGCGGCACACGGCATGGAGGAGGGGGGTTGCGGTCAGTTCCTAACACTTTGTCTCTGCCGCTCCTTCCTCCTCACATTCTTCCCCTGCTCCAGCATGGGGTCCCTCCCACAGGCTGCAGTTCTTCAACAACTGCCCCAGCATGGGTCCTTTCCACAGGGTACCGTCATTCAGCAACAGACTGCTCCAAGGT
>NW_009190681.1:24372-44339 GCF_000690835.1 Fulmarus glacialis
GCTGCCAAGGGGGCTGACTGGCCCAGCTTTGGCCGGCGGCAGGTCCGTCTCGGAGCCGGCTGGCTCTGTCTCTGTCCGGCATAGGGGCAGATTTTAGTATCTTTTCACAGAAACCAACCCTGCAGCCCCCCCGCTACCGAAACCTTGCCACGTAAAACCAACAGAGATGCCCAGCCCGGTGCTCTGCAGGGAGACAGCAAGTCGCGCATTTCTTGGGTGTCTCTTCCCTTCTTGGGGGTGGCAGAGGGATTTGGCAGTATTTCAGCGAGCCGACAAGGGATATCTGAGCACAAGTAGCGTGAGCCAGACCTGATACAGAGCACAGCACAGAGGAAAGGTGTCAGCAACCAGCAGCCCTCTAAATCCTTGGGGCTCCAAAAGCTTGCTGTAGGCTGCCCCAAACTTTGGGCATCCCAGCCCAGTTGACCTCAGGCCAACTGTTGACGTCTTTGGTGTCACTATGCACTGGGTCTGGCTGGGATGGAGTTAACTTTCTTCCTAGCAGCCCCTATGCTGCTGTGCTTTGCGTGTGGAGCTAAAATGGCGTTGGCTGTTGCTGAGCAGGGTTTTGGCTATTGCTGAACAGTGCTTGCACAGCATCAAGGCTTCCTCTCCACTCCCCTGCCCGAAGGCCTGCAGGCTGGGGGTTGCAAGAGGCTGGCAGGGGACACCGCCTGGACGGCAGACCCAGGCTGACCAAAGGGATACTCCATACCAGGTGATGTGGTGCCTCAGCAATAATGGCTCGGGGCAAGGAGGAGGAAGGGGGACGTTCGTGGTGATGGTGTTTGTCTTCCAGGCAAGCGTTACGCATGCTGAGGCACTGTGTGCCAGGAAGTGGAGGTACATCTGCCTGGTGTGCCAGGAAGTAGAGGTACATCTGCCTGCCGACAGGAGGAGAGAATGAAATCCTTATTTTGCTTGGCTTAAGCGCTCACATGACACAATTTCTGCAAGCTGACAGCATGGGGGAATGTGACAACTGCTGCAGAAAGACAACACCAATCCCCTGCTCGGGGACACTGCTTGGGATGCAGAGGGATGACTTCTGCCCTGGGATCTCTCACAGACTTTCTACAAGGCGTTTCTGGGGGTACTCACTCTTTGGAGAAACACCTTCACTACCAAACATATCCCCTCACACATATACTCATACACTCTCTCTTTTTTAAATTTGCTAGTAGCTTTTTCTCTTCAGGCTCGTGTTGAGCTTAAGGGACTAAACTAAACTGAAACTCAAGAGGCCTCATTTAACGTAAGTCCAAGTCTCTTCGTTTTCATGCCAGCTTCTGAAGTACATTTCCATAAGCTCCTGTCACACATCAAACCCATGCTCCAGCAGAAGGAGAGGTGAAGGAAGAAGGCAGCAAAACAGCACACCTGGCAGACTAAACCTGTGTCACGCACCAACTAATGGAAGAGACAGAACTGATGTAGTAGATACAGTTTGTTACAGTACCTATTATTCTATATTGCTCGCTTCCGTAATTTTAAACAATGAAGATTTGTTGCTTAGAAGTTAGGTAACTAACAGGTGTTGTGTTTGTAAGTGTGGAATTGTAACTAGTATAAACTGTGTATCCCAGAAGCATTGTTAGATTCTAGTGAAGATTAACCTTGGAAACGAGAACCATAAACAAACGTGGTCCAGACGTGGCTCGGAGACAAACCTCGACCTTATAAGGAAAGAAAGAAACAAGTTCACAAAGACTTCACTACCCTGCCGACCACCAGAGACCACCCGAGACCCTCAAGAAGACCCTAAAGGCTTTAGTGCGCATGTGTCTAGGATGATGTAATATTATAATTAGTTCCTGGAAATCTAATGAATATGTAAAAGAGAAATTTAAAATATGTATGAGAAGCATGGATATAAACAGAAAGGTGATTAGACCAGGTGTGCTTGATTTGTGGCAAGTCCACCGAGCACCCAGGCCTGAATAAAACAATATCTCTCCTGAGCATGTGGAATTGGTTACTTGCACACTGGGCACGAATACGCTTTTCGGACAACAGAACCACACATAGGTGCTTGGCTTGACCCTGAAATAGCAAACTGGAAGCGGACAGGGTAGAGAGATCTGGTAACACATGAAACACGGAAAGAAAGCAGCAAAAGAGATGGGTGGATCTCTCTTGTCCTCCAGATTTGCAACAGGAAACACAGAGTTCGAGGTGGTCAAGCAACACCCCTTTCAGTTGGCAACAGTTGGCTTTTTGAAGACAAAAGCAGCTGCAGCTGAAACACCCAGCAATGCTGGCCTTGTGCAGACTTGCCCTTGCTGTGGCTTCTGACCAGGCATTCTTGCTTTCCCCTGCTCTGTGCAGCTTTCCAGCCACCTGCTGCCACTTTCAGCTTTCTCTGCTATATATGTTCTTTTTAATCTCTCCTGAATCCTGCCTACATTTTTTGAAGGAAAGATGAAATTGGATTTTTTTTCAAGCCAGGTTTTCTAAGGAAGCAAGTTTTATGTGATCTGTCAGGACAGTAACCTTTTTTACCTCCCCTTCAGACGTATTTGAGACAGTCTTTCATTTCTACATGCAAAAGAAGATGGGAGTTTCTACACACAAAAGACAATGGAGCCATTCTTCTTTCCCTTCGCTGCCAGGACCATGAGAGACAGGAGGATATTACAGTAGGCTATTACATAGGGATGCAGCTATTATGGTGGTGGCGGGGGACAACTAGAAAGATGGGGCAGCACTCCAGAGAAAACCAGGCTGAATTAGTTCTGCTGCTCACAGAGCAGCTACAAATCATATGATTGAGACATGTGGGAGGGAGAACAGATCCTGCAGCTGAGAGTGGCTGTGGGGCGAGTGCGTAATAACAGAACGTGCCTTCTGGTGGGGTCACTGAAACAGCATCCCAGCACCAGCATGGCATCCCCACCTGCAGCACTCTTTCGCCTGCCCCATGGCCCCACAAGCTAAGCACAGCCTCCGTGTGTGCACAGGGGGAAGGGTGTCAGAACAGGACTTTCCCTGCAGCACTAGAAACAAAAACCTGGCCTCACTGCAGGGCAAACAAAAAAGTTTGCATCACCTTGTACAACTCAACGACTAAACATTACACAACATAATACAATGTGGAAAGCGACAACGCTCTCAGACTACATTTACATGAGGAAACTTAAAATCTTTAGGATCCTTAATCGAACAGTAATTCAGCCATTGCGATGGAACAAAAGTAACAAGGACAGGGATTAGACATTTCTGTGATGTTAACTCTACTCACTGGGGTGCCACTGAATAGCTGCTTAGTTGCAGATTAAAGGTTTTCTATATGAACTTAAGCATTCAAGTTCTCTCTTTCCCAAAGATTTTGGGATTTTCACCACACAGCAGGACAGACAAGACAGATCCAACTAGTACACACACTATTTTGCAAGAGACTTTAGTCTCATGGGCTTTTGGGTCACAGTAGTAGAAGAGATGTATGGCATGGATTTAAATATCTATTTTACAAGCTTGACAAGAACCTGCGGGTTGGTGCAGTGCTTTCACTGTTAATATTATCTAAGCTACCTGATCTTGTTGCAATCACACCACTTTTTGCAGCATAATCTTATCCTAAACTAATAAATGTGCTGCACGCTTTTCAGCACTCATATACAACATAGGTCCAATATGAGAAACTACTGTTGAGCTCCTTTAAGGAATGATAAAAATCACAAGTCTCCAAGCAAATGAATGAAAAGAATATTTGTTTTGCTACTCTTTTCCTTAAAACAACTGACAACAGGAAAGAAACAGTCTTAAAGCATCAGTAAGCTATGGGAAAGGAGATCAGCAGAAAGGGGAATCCAGCCTTCCTTTTCTGTTAAAATTCTCACCTGTCCTCGTGAAGAGTCTGGACTAGAATTTACATTTCACATTGGGTTTGGCTGATTTAGACAGTCACTTGTGTCTTCAGAGAAGCCTCTGAATTTGCTCAGCTGAGCTTTAATTAGAGTTCTGCCCTGTGAGCTCAGCTATTTGTCCCAGCAGATCACTGTTTTGAATAACTCTTCAGCTGTGCTGTTTTTTCTAGTGTAACCTGGGCAGGACAGAATGATTTTCTCGTGGGAACTCTCCAAGTCTTTGTCTGCAGGAGGAATTGGTTGCCTTTGAGAGATGAGACAGTTTTCCTCAGTTGTGCTCTGTGTTCTCACGGAGGAAGGTGAGTTGTTTTCCTTGCATGGTTCTCTTCTGGTGCTTTCAGGACACTGAGAAATGTCTGTAAACACTACAAACAAGAAATAAAGGAACAGTAAGGAAAGAGACATGTGATCCTCATCAAGGAAACTAACAGTGAGTTTATTGCACCAGGCTAGTAATAATCAAGCAGGAACTTGAACTGTAACATCTAGCTTGAATGGTGTTATGTTACTGACCAAAATCACTCTATGCAAGATCCTGCTGCAAGAACTCATCAGGTTTAATATTTCCTACTGCAAATAGTCTTACGTTTACATGATTTAAGTAGAGATTGAGAGATAAGTCAGAGAGAAGAAGATAAATTGTTTTGAATTTCTTAGCTGATAGATTAAACACTACTTCTTAGTTAGTACTCTGTTTTCCAATATCCGGTTACCTTATGTAATAAACTGTAAGTTTGTGTTTTAGTTCTGATATTTATACTGGGTTGGTAACAAAACTTTTAGAATAATAAAACAAAATAATAGAAGACTTTTGGCATAACAATAAACTAGCTATTCACTCAGCCCCTAAGAAATGGGAAGCACTCTAGCCAAGAAAAGTAGTTAGGTGTTTTTTGTGGTCATCATTAGCAAACCGATAACACACCACACACACATGACCAAGTATATTACAGCACTGTCAGCTGCTCCATGTTAAGTCCAAGTTGGATTTTGTGATCAAAACCAGATTTTCCATGCTTTATATATCAAACAGCCCATTCCCTCCCAAGCTTTAGTTTTTGCCTTTTGAGCAGAGCATGGCATTTAAAAATTTACACATAAATCTGTTTTATGAATATTTTTCATAAAGAAACATTCAAGAAGTTTAACATTTGTTGAGCCATTTAGCATCGCATCCTTAATTAAAAGAGTAACAATACATTTCTCACAGAGCTAAACTACAGTGAAGTCTAGGAATACAGTTCTATATTCTTGTTTCAAATGACAGACAACATCTGACAGTTCTCCATAGGACTGAAGCCAGATGTTGTTCTTTGCAGAAAGCTACCTTTAATTCATTTCCTCCTGATTTATTATGTGCCTCCTTGCAGCATAGGTGACCACCACAAGCTTAAACTAGATATAAATTTTCAATTGTCCTGCCAACTCCTTAAATCAAAAGGACTTTTGGGTTAATTTTCTGACTTGGAAAAGACTTACAAAGCAACACAGCTGAAAGGGGGGCAAAAAAAGGAGGAGAGAAGGCACAAAACCCCACTACTGTGCCCTGCTTCCTCTCAGCAACCACCACGCTAGCCATAGACATAATTACCTGCCTCTCAACAACAGAGGGTTACAGGGCCCTAGCACATTCAGTAAGATGCACGTGGTTGCAATGACAGTTGCAGGAGGAAACACCTAATTTGGGTCCTCCCTTCTGCTCACTTCATTAAGTTTAAATGAGAAGTATCTCCTCTAATCACCCTGATGAACTTTCTTCCTCCCAACAACCAGAATTGAACTACTGAAGCCTATGGATACTGACAAGACTGAGTTAATCTGGTTATCCAACACCACATAATTTCACCCAAAACTTCTTCAGCCACTTCCTGTGTATTAAATGAAACCCAATGGAAATCTGCTCCCAAAGCTTTTAACAAAACCTCTGCTGGCAAGACTGGCTCAAAGCAAGAGTACACCGCCTACAGACATCCTGGTTTGTCTGCAGCATGGGTTGCAGAGGCATTGAATTTCCAGTCTTCAGTAGTCCCACCATTAAAGGTGATGGAGGCTGGATCACACCATCAGCAGATGGAAATCTGAGATGATGTGCTGTACGTCATAGACAAAGAGCTACAGCCAATCATACAGAAGTGACAATCAAAACCAGTAAAAAATAATAGTGCCAGTCTGGATTGGAGAACTGCAGTGGACAGAAAGTCTAAAGGAAATCTAGCAACAGGCATAGAAAGAAAAGAAACGCATATCTGGCTGCAGAATTAGGATATTCCAGCTATAGAGCCAATGTGTCTACGCATACAGATCAAAAATTTTCCATAGAAAATACATCTCCAAAGGTAGTGCAAGATTGAAACAATAACACACTACACAGACTCCCTAAAGTCTACTATAGCCAGAGAGATCTCACCGTTCTGGAGGGGAGACAATTCCTGACTGCTCTTCTGGCGAGGTGGTGACAACAGCACAGCTGGCTGGAAGATGTGAGCTGGCAAGCTTCTACCAGATCCTGCACCACCTGAGGCACCTGGCCTTGGGGGAAACTTGAAAGAAGTTCTTCCTGTGGGAATTTCAGCGTATTTTCCCTGTTGTCTGCATCGGTCCTGGGCTCAGAATAGCTCAAATCAGGTTTTTCTAAAGAAAAAGGCAAAGCAGGGATAAAAGACTTTTTAAAAAAAAAAAAAAAAAAAAATTAGTTTTAGTGCAATAGCAATGAAGGGAAAAAATTCAGTAACAACTCTTATGTTTAGGTATCTGAAAAAACAGACTAGAGTATGTTCCCCACACACTCCTAACTTCCTTCTCATCCCCAGGTACAGAACTCTTTCACTCGAGCATAATACAAATCTTTACTGGCCTTAAGAACAAGAAGAGTTCTTACATGTAGCGTCACAATTTCAGGATACTAGTAAGAGATCTGTTTGTAGCCGCTGCACAAGACTTACAGACATATGACTTGTGAGGAATAGGTATCTAAGTGAGCTGCATTTGGTAATATTCTCTTGAGAAAAGCAGACCTACACACTTGTCCTAATGCCCCTATATTATAAATTCGATGGCAACAATGGTGGAGTAGAAATCAATTCGAAGCTTTTTCGAGCTTTCTGATGATCTTTTTCTGACTTAATTCAAATCAGACATCTCTTCAGTAAAAAAAGAAGTTATTCTTCTGTATTTAACTACAACTAGTTTGTGTCTACATTGCCAAATATTTTGAACATACTAGGGGGACACAAAATGAAAAGCATGAAATCAAAGTTGTAGCTAGCTGTGAGTCCACAGTACTTCTAATATGCTTATATCCACTGCTCCATCAGTGCTATCTTTGGACTCTTCCTTCACGATTTTGTGCAGGACATTCGTTCCCAAAAGAGAAGTTAGCGGAAAATTAAGCAGAACATATCTGATCCCAAAATGCAAGAGACAAAAAGCACCCTTCAAAGGCAAAGAGCCAGAAGAGACGGTTCGCATAAAATACTGCTCGTGGTTCACATTACTGAGATTTTAAGATTGAAATTAAAACCCACTATTCAATGACCCCGGCAAGAAATTAGAAAGATCTTCCTGCTCTGCTTCACTGTACAGAATTGCATTTCCAAAGTATCCCCCTCACACACTATTTGTCACTATGATATCCCCCCTACTCCTTTCTCAGCCACTCTTCCTCTCTCCAGAGAAGTCCTACGTTAACTTACGCATGGTTACTGTGCTAAAACTAGCTATCTCAAACATCTCACAGCCAGTCAGATGCCTTAAGCATACAAGAGATCTCCTTCTGAAGGAGGAAGAGGAAGAAATACTTTTGTAACTTTAGAAAGCTTTCCTCTCAGGAACATGCCTTTCCCCGAGAAGAGAGACCAATAAGGAAAGAAGATTTGGAAATTCTAATCCTGCAGAATTGTTGAATAGGAAGGTTTGGGGTTTGTTTTTTTGGTTTGTTTTTTTTTTTGAGGGGCACTTTTTTGATTGTTTGGGTTTTATGTTTTGGGATGGGGTTTTTTGTTTGCTTTTACAAAGCCTGGGGAAATAACAAAAAAGGGGTCTGGTACACGGCTTCTTCCTGAGAACCCCCCAGAAACAGTCAGGAAGAAAGTTTTTGACCACAAAAATGTCCATAAAAACAACATTTAACTAAGGAATACAATAGTTCCAGGGAATCTTGGGATTCACAAGGAGTTACTGACCTTGAGAGCAAAATCAATACATTTAAACAACCGATTGGGAAAGACAGTTGGCAGAAAACTCCGTAGTGAAAGAACGTTAAAAGTACAAGGTGAATCATGTTTGGTTAGTTTGGCCATCGATCCTACTGGCTTAACTTATCCTGCATCTATGGTATATATCACTCAACTGGTCACTCACTTGTGACATAAAGTCACAAATATCAAGTAACAGACTTCTGCCTGGTTAGTTAACAGGCCTCAGCAGCTCCTGTTTCTGGTCAGCAGCGACCTCCAGCGTCTTATGGAAGAACCAATCTCATACTGCCAGGCCACCTCAGCAACCAAAAGGTGAGATCCTGATTCAGTTGGGTTTTCGGGGTTTTTTGGGGGTTTTTTTGTTTGTTTGGGTTTTTTTAAGACCCTCAGAATAAACCTGACTTCGTAAGCCATCTTAACGGGGCAAGCCTGCTCCCCTCTTTTTTTTTTTTTTAAATAATATATTACATATCACTTAAAGCTCAAGCCCAGGACTTGGCTAAAAGGTTAATCCTGATCCAGACAGAAGGATGCCAATGAGGATGGAATACAACCTATAATATTGTTAACAAATAATCTGTAGCAAAATGCTTGTGCTCACAGCAGAACCCATGGCATATGAATTTCCAGAAGTGAGATTCACACTCACGCAAGAGGTATTTATTCAAACAGACATCTATTAAATACCAGATTTTCCACTAGAGGGATAAACTAACCACAACTCCTGTTTCATTCTTCATGCATGCTACACACACCTTGGCCGTTCACTGGACTTTTGCTTGCAATTCCAAAATGGTTTGGACTTTGTTCTCTCCTAGGCTCTACCAAAGGGAGGCCTTTAAATGCTTGTGTGAGAGAGATCAGCTGTTCATCTGTTACCATCATGTATTGCTGAAGCTTCTTCTAAAGGAGGAAGGAAAAAAGAGAGACACAGAAATCTGTATTCTAGCAACATGAATTAGAAAATTATATACCACAAGCAACTTTGGGAAGAAATTTGGCCTCTTAATACCACTGCATGAATCTGTAGGATTCCAGTGAGGTATTAAATATTACTGCCTCCATGTTTCTCATTTATTTTCTCTCCTGACTCAAATAAATTATTTGTTTTTCCTTTTCCTAACTTATGACCCCACTTTCTCTCCAAGGTTGCTTTATTGCTTTATTCCCAAACGTAACCATTGAACAAATCTATCTCCACTGCAAACTGAAAAAAACCAAAAAAGTAGTCTACTCTGATGCTCCAGTAGTTAACCGTATAGCAGTGTGGAGGAAGACGTTTAAACTTTTAGATTGATAAAGTAAAGCTCAGTTTCACAGAACTAGCATTTTCTCAGGCTTTAAAGTTAAACATCATAAATGAAGATAAAATTACTTTCCAAACATTCCTTCCCCCCACCTCATACCTGCTATTATAATTCTCGGGCTCCTCATTCAATTTTATAATTTTCTTTCTGTTTATTGTTAAAATCTCTCTAACATGAGACAATGCATCTCAGCCCATATTTGCAACACAGCTCAGTATTCTAACAAATCATCCTGATGGATAAGTAGCAAGGGGGGCTCAGTACCTGCATAGTAATGTTTTCTTCCCTCACTAGAAGTATTTCTGCAGTCAGAGCATCAGTTCTCTGTGTTCATTCAACATCTCTTCATGCTGCTGCCTTATCACCTTTTTCTCACACAGCTGCATTTCACTCTAAAGAGGGAGAAAAAGTTAAAAACCTACTATAAACCAATACAGATTCATATTTGGAAACAGCAATAGGTCCAGATGACATCATACTGTAACACCTCTTCCCACTATTGCTAAATTGACTTCATTACTTTCTTGATAAAATCCAATTTTCAGGGCTTGAGAACTGTCAGCAAGCTCACTGTTCCTTCTTTGTTCCTCCAGAACACTGTAGGGAATCCTATACATCCTTGTTCTTCTGCCTTTACAACTTTTACAGGCTGTAACTACAAGCATTGTCTCTCTGCACAGATACGTTTTTTTAAGTCACTGAATCTTCATGCAGTAATCGAGTAACTCCAGGTGTGCTGATGCTTGTCAGTATCCTGTGCTACTTGTGCCTATTCTTAGGCACAGTAGGTAGGATTTGGGTCTGGTATACCCTGAAAGAAGTATCTTCATTCCAGTCCACTGATAGGTGTACCTCTTAATCACGGAAGCTTTAACACTGCATCAGACTATGCAGAAGCAGAGATAGAGAACATAGCAATACAGATTAATGTAGCATGCATACACTCTATCTTTTTGCCCTGTGAGTCTGGCAAAGAAATAGCATTTTTAGCAGAATGGTGGGGGGAAAAAAAAGTTAATTCTAACATTTGTCAGCTGACATTGAAATTCATTTAGGAACCAAGTCAGGTTTATCCGCTTCCCTTTAAGAACTTTCTATAGCTTGGCAAACATTTCAGAAGTTTCTTCTTCCCCTTTTCTCTAGCCTCTTCTATATTCACTACCTTCTTCTTCTTGTAGAAGTTGATTTTTTAATCGCCTATTAATACAACTTTCATGAAAGATTCAGTAATTCAAGTTTCTCTTCCTACTTTGTATATATAATTTTGAGAATAAATTAAGCAACATCCTTTATCATAATTTTTCTGCATTCAACTTTTCTGCAGCAAAGCTGGAAAATATTTTTTTCTCCACAGAAGAGGAAGGAAATCTTTCTAGAAGCTTCAAAAGCTCCTGAACACTGATTGTTTACCTGAAATCAGAGGCTTTTTAAATATCCGCTGCAAAGTCATTTTCTTGAAATGCATTGCCAGCTGTAATTGAGGCATTGGAATTTTGCTAACTCTCTTGGCTAGGCAAGACAGATGGTGCACACAAGCACTTCATTTATTCCTAGCATCACAAGGACCAGGTTTTAGGAAATATTGAGACAAGCTGTGCTTCTTCCCAGTGAATTCTCAAATTCTAATTGTAATTAAAGCTCCATAAAAAGGGGTAAAGTCAGTGAAGATTATGGATGCAGACTGTCTATCTCGAGCAACTCTGAATATGATTAGCCACAGTTTGTAGCTTGAGCGATTTCTGCATATTTCTACTCATGAATTTAGGTAGTAAATCTAAAAAAGTTGCAGACAATTCTGCAAGCAACAATCAACTCCTGGAAGGAAGGAATGGTAATACATCTACTAAAGTAGAAACAACATCATAGAGGTGCTCAGTAAAAATTGGGAATACAAGTAAGAATCAGCTTACATCTTTCAAAATAAGTAGTCTCTTTAAACACTCAAGAGTCCTTGGCCTTCTGTCTGAATAAAATAAAAGCTCTTAAGATACATCGAATGTTACATTCATAAAGAGAAAGCAGCAATTAAGAAAGAAAAAAAAATGACAAAGAAAATCTGGAGTAGTTTTGGAGGAAGCCTGAGGGTCAAGAATAACTCATTTCTGTGGAACACAAATTAAAGACAAGCTAAATAGGGTTATAACTGCAATTATGTTTATAATATGAGTTTGACGCTATTAAATTGATGTTTTCCTACTAAATGGAAACCATTCTATTGGATGTCCAGAAGATCCTTCCCCGTAACTGCAAAAGAACCAAATTTAATACCCTATTTTGGTATTACAAGTTTAACAGAGAACAAACATTCTTAACTTCTTTTAAAACGTAAGATCTCAGCAAAAGTCCATCTTCTGATGGTAGAGCTTTTCACTCCTGAATTGATTATTTACTGTTTGCTTCTGAGACAGGTCTTAAAGTAAATTCTTCCATATAGATTAAATACAGGGTAATACAAAGAATAAGTTGTTATACATCCAGACAAAAAAAAATCAAATTTTAAAATAAGGTGAGTTCTTTTCCTCAATTATATACTCTGAAAAGGAACCAAAATAGGACGTTTGTTCTATTGCCTTTGCTACGAAATGGAGCATTGGGATTTAGATAACATTCTGCTGCATCTATTAAGAATGCAGGAACTGCCATAATCTGGTTCAAAATTTCACATAGGCCCAATGAATCTGTGAGCCACTGCTGCATCTTGAGTAGTTCTGGGTTAGAGATGAAATAAAAAACACTCCTCTTCTTTTTTCTTTTTTTAAAAAGGAGTTCTACATGGCTTACAGGTAGTCGTCTTTATGGAATTCCATTGATCCCCAGCTGTGCACTGCTACAGTGAGCACTTGGTCATTCTTGCTTAAGGTGAAGTTGCTGCTATGAATAGAAAAAGAGAGCTAAGGAATCCCTCAAAGAAGATTGGGGATTTGGGTCCACTGCTCTAGTGACAATAAATAGCATCACCTTTGGGAGGCAAAGGAAGAAAATGAATTTGTAAACAAGGCTATAGTTAATACCCTGCTACAAGTCTGAATATATTTAAATAACAAATTTAAAATTATTTCAATTGCTATTTTCTACTAATAGTCACTGAGTGACTTTCATTGCAGTCAGCTCCTCCCTTTTCATTAAGGATACCTGTTTCCAGCAAACAAAAAGTTTTAACTCCTAATTGCATGTAATCCAAATAATAAGTAATGATAATCAGACCTCAAACTAAACTGATTGGGAGCCAGGAAGGACTATAGTTCACATCTGTAAAGCAACCTTACACCCTTTTTCGTTCACTCTATAGATACAATTCAGAGTCTTCTCACTTCTTTGAGGCAGCGCATCAAACGACAGAGCGTGTTAACCAGTGACAAGGTAAACCCGGTGAGGCCTTCACTACTCAGTTTTTTGAACCTCAACGACCTGTACATCACTCATATTCCTCCAATTCATGTTACACTTCATATATCATGTGGTTGAGAGCATCTAGGTTGGATTTGTTGTCCCTCCAAAGGTCAACGGGGATTGAATTAGCTGGAGAATCATCTCTCCTCTGTCTTGCAGAGTTCTATGTAGTTTGTCTTCTTTTCACTGGGGGGGGGCGCGCGGGGAGGGGAAGTGTCATTGGAATTTCAACTTGTATAGAAAGCTTTGCAATACATTGTTTATTGAAGTAAAGCAAAGGAGAGGCCCTCTCTTGCCCTGAGCTGAAATGGACAAAGAACATTGCCAGTTCCAGTTATTTTCAGATCATCAAAAAACACATTTTTGCCACCACATTAGTATCTCTCAAGTATGATTGTTTGGTGCTTTTATCTTAGATACCTGTTTATACTTTTCTCCTTCTCAGTTAAAAGCATGGAAACAGTTTGCCAGTGAACAGCCAGTGAAAAATACCAGCTGCTTTCAGGTCTCATATTTAGCGAGCAACTCTTTTACAACAATCCTTTCATGTTACAGTTTTTATCTGATGTCAGTCCCCACGTACAAACGTGGGTAGAATATAGGGACTGAAATGCATCATAATCTGTGCAGCATAGAATAGAAAGCTATAACAGAAACAGAAAAGCCCTGCACAGGAGAGAACTCCATGGCTAGCAAGGTAACGGGTAGCATCAAAGTGCCATATTTATGGTTCCCAGATTCCTATGGACTTTGCTTCGCCAGTGAACGTGCAGAATACAGGGGAATACACTACACAAGGGGCTGTGGAATGTCCATCCTTAGAGATGCTCAAGACTTGGCTGGACAAGGGCCCCCTAATCAAACTTCGGCATTAGCCCTGCGACAACTTGCAAAGATCCCTTTCAACCTACATTTTCTTATGATATTAAGGACCTTGGTCAAAGAGAGGTATGTTATTTTTAAAAGTACTAAACTTTTTTGCTGCAATTTACTTTTGTTTCCTTGAGTTCAGGTTCAGCACTTGTCTCCACAGTAAGTGGAGCCTACAGTCTTCATCTTCGTTCTCAAGTCTTGAATGAATTCTCTTGACTACATTGGTAACATTGAGGGCTGATTTAAACACAAAACAAAACAAAACATACACACATGAAATATTTTGGGTATGTTCTTAATAGTAATATGCTATAAAGTAATCTTACTAGAAGAGCTGGGTTTTTAGTCTGGAAATTCATCTGAGCCAAATTAGCACATCTCTGTCTCTCACCCCCACCCAGAAAAAGAATTCCAGACAGGATCTTGTGAACAGCTTAACAGCCCTTGAGAGGCTGTGATTTGGCAAATCCAACCTGACTGACCCAATGACGGAGAAACAGTTGCTGGCATCGAAGGCACATTTGATTCCTGTGATAAGGTATTTTTTCTCATATCCTTTTCGGCCTACAACTGAAAATTCACGAAGGAATTTTCTTCTCTCAATAGGCAAAGTAGCTTACATTCAAAACAAGCATAATAGTGAACTGTAATAGGGTAATAGCATGATTCTAGATTATCTGTGCAGTCTAGAAAGAGCTTTTTAAAATATCTGTAACTGCTCAGGTGAGTTCCCTGCTCACATTCATTCCCAGTCTGAATGTTAAAACAAGGGGTTTCCCTAAAATTCTGTGGTCAGGAAAGGAGGAGGGGGGCAGAAACAGAAAAAACAACTATACCAATGCAACACCCTTTTAACTCCACCTATTTCCAGTGTTAACAAGGTGGAAACCTGAATGGATATATTTCTACTGACCTGTCAGAATTGATACTGGATTTGAAATTCAGAGTCATGGTGTCCATCTTCTGATTGATAGATTGATAATACTTCCTCTTCCACTTCATTAAGAGCATTTTTAGGAGACAACAGAGAAAACAAAAGGGATTTTAGAACAATTTCAATTCATCTTTAGGAAGAAGTTAGAGATCAATTTTCTGAAATTGTTTCAAGAAAAAACCAAAAACATTTGTTTCAGTCTCCACCTCCAAAACAAAACTTAAAAAAAAGGAAAGAAAGAAAAACACAATCCTCTGTGGGAAGAGTTTTGGGGGACTTTAGTAGCTAAGAAATACTAATACTGACAATTGTCTCTGAAGATAACAGAGCAAGTGATTAATTCAATATCCAATATTTTATTTGGATGATTTATATCAAATAAGAAAGACCACACACACTGTAGGATAAAAAAAGCTTTAAAGACTGTACCAAAACAAATACAGAGATATAGCAGGCAGAACATGGAAAAAGCCACATAATTATAGCACTTCTAAAATTTCAGCCATTTGACATCACAAGCTAAACAACCTTGTAATGAGATCTGCAAAATTACATTTATATTCTATGCGTAAAATGCAACCAACTACGTGTAAAATACAATCCTACGTACCACATTCATAGTGAAACTTAAGCAATCAAATTTGGAATTAGGGTTCCTCAAACTACCAGGTTTCTGCTCTTCTATCAGATAGCCGTTAACTATGATTTTCTTAGGCACATAAGGAAAAGAAAATCTCACAGAAGCTCAGCAGACAACTATCAGTACACATGCCTTTTAAAAATTTAAGCCTATCCTGCAGCATGCATCCAGTGATACAGCTTATAAAGACGCTGCAGTTAACTCTTCGTATTAAAAAAAAACAAAAAACAAATACCACATCAATATACGTGACAGCAGTACTGCAACTCAGATTGCAGATATTTGTGCAAGATAGTAGGAAACAGGATTAGAGAACCATGAGAATATGACACCATCACTTTCATTCCCACAGCCCTTTTGGTCTTCATCAGTGAGATGCTTTCCAGGAGTGTCATATGCCTGTTCTCAAACCACAGTGAGCATTCCTGGTACAACTCATGTTATGAAAAGAAAACAGAACACAAAGGCAATCTAAATGAAATTTTAAACAAATTTAAACATTTTTAAAAACTTTTTAAACAAAATAAATAATTGTAAAAGAATGTGAAGTATTAAAAGTTGAACTTGTAGGACTAATCAAGGCTATTAACTGGGGTACATTTACATGTGTGTTATCAGAAATAAATTGGAGCCCAGCTGGCTATGTCCCCATATATGCAGACAAAATTAGAAAATCAAAGGCATATTTCGATATGTAGCTATTAGTTAAGTGACACAAGAGTTGTTTTCTTAGTCTGTAATTACTTTGTTCTCTTGCTGATAATTCCAGAATTTAAAAGGGAGAGCATGCTGATATGAGAGAGCTTCTATGAGACATAAGAAGTTGGTGTCTCTCATATTCGAAGGTTAAGAAATAAAAAAAAATCATGATTCCCAGAGTCTCACAAAACAAACTGACCTCCATTTAACACCGTTTTCTACATTTGTTATCAATACACAGAAGAAAGGTTTAGGTCTGCTTGGAAACTCCACCTTCGAATATTCTTATTTTGTGCAAACAAAAAAGCTACAAGACATGCATGGAACTGAATATACATTACCTGGGAATCCATGACAGATTCACTAAGAATGGAAAGCTGAGTGGGAGGATGACATTTTTGTACAATGGGTCCTTGAGGTGATTCTAGGTCACAGTTAGGAGCCATTGCTACATTAGGGAAACCTAGAGGAATCAGACAAAATAGGAAAGAACATAGAGGACTCAGTCTGTAGTATGTCGCAGGACTTTGTCCCAAAAAGCAAGCTCCCATACTTTGCACAAAAAGGGTCACAGGGATGTATGTCGCTTTAAAAAACTGCCAAAGGCCAACCGTAGAGTTATCTTAATATATTCGGCCATGTACCAGGCTTTTGTCCTTCTCACCTGTGTAAGTACACATGTGCAGAAGCAGCATGTAGAATGAAACAGTCATTATAAGCAAAAGAGAAGAGCACCCTACAGAGAAAAGGATCTAAGCTTAAGATGTCCCATGCAAACAGCCAATCCTGCCTTTCAGTAGCATAAGGACCCACAAACCACGGTAAGAAAAGGAAAAGCCTTGTTCACAAATTGATGATAAATCTTCAACGGTATCCAAGAGCAAGCAGTCAACCCACGTAGCAATGCAAACCAGAACTACTACTATTGATCAGACAGAATCTGAAAGTATAGCGTATAAGGCAATATTTCATACTGAGCAGACCGATTTTTCCTTTGGTTTTTTGGTACTGTTCTTCTAAACAGTTAGCAAGAGAACAGTCAACAAGACAATGTTTGCAAAGTTGGTAATGTGCAATTAGATCCTAATTAACATAGATCAGAAAACCATACTTCATTCTGAGTGACTAGAATTCACCTTGTTTTTCTGAAAAATTAAACAGTTGTTACTTCTGGGAGTCCCCATTAGCACTGACTCTTTCTCATTAGAGCAAATCCTCTCACCCCCGTCTTCTACTCCCAGTCTGACACAAGCAAGAAGCTTGACACACTCATCAAAACGAAGACATATATATGGCAATCAAAAAAGAAATCAGTATGCATCCTCAAATCTTTTGATCTCAGTGTTGTTGTGTCAAAGAACACTTATCTACATCTGACAGACACCCAAAAACTGCACTATTTGATTAGATCCAAATCAATTCAGGCAGACTTCTTTCATTCAGCCATGACTATTGAAAATCCAGCCTAAAAATTAAGCCGTATATCGCCATAAAAGTTTCAAGAGACACAAACACAGCTGATTACACCTGGCATCGGAAGACGTTTTGGGAATCCCCACGCATTTCTCAAAAGGCACAGCTTCTGTATTCAAGGTCTCTCTCCCCCAGTATTTGAAGTCCATCCCTGGCACCATGACAGCTGCCTCCTAAGGAGGCAGGTTTCTGAGTGCAAAGCAAGAGGCATTCAGCTACTGTGAGCCGAATGGAGCTGACTGCAGACGTGGCTTCGTGGGCAGAATGCAATTCAAAACTCCTCACTGACCTGTGGTTTCATTCACGAAGGTAGAAATGGTAAACTAGTAAAATTATATCCCACAACCTGTGAAGAAGGTAGTTATTCTTAAACACCTGAGAGGAGACCTGAGAGATATGTAAGTGACCTCCACTTCATCGTGGTTAATGAAATTTAGCAGAGAGACTGCAAGTACTTTAGAAGATCCCATAGAAAAGACAGGCTCATGTATGCCCTCCCACTCAAAATTTGAGAACTGAGTGACAATTTTTGCTCCCCCAGGAATCATAAGAGGGGCTGGTTTGCAGCATTTTCAGAGTACTATATGCTGTTATCTCCACAGAATTTCCTTCAGTGTCCTTTGATAAGATTGCTGGTTTATAATCAGCCTCATTCAAAAGAATTCTAGGCAGTGGCATTTCACTTGTTTCTCCCCCACCCCTCATTTTACTATGCTTTGTTATCTCAAGAAGTTTCCCCATATACCTAGTTTCCATGTCTTTCTAGTCTTTTGAGCCTGAATTACACTGCAATATATTACACTTCTCCTATAACCAATTTAGCAAATCAGTGAATATTCATCTCTCAATCACCTCACATATGTACTTTTCCAAATCACTATTCAGTTTTTACACTTGATACTAACTTAATCTAGTCTTTCCATTTAGCCATCTGATGTCAAAACAATGCAGGTTTTTAGACAAAGATCTAAAAAGATCTTCTGCCAGATCTGCAGAAGGGGGGAAAAAAAAAAAAAAAGAAAAAAAAAGTTTACCTGACCCAAAACATGATTCCTTTCCCTAACTCAATTAAAACTGAAGTGACATGTTTAATCAGACAAAAATTATCCTGATTAATTTGTTTTCACCCTCCCTACTAGATGTCTTGCAGCATCAGCAAGTTCCTAAGCTTCGCCCTCCTGCTTGAACATTTTTAGAGCATTGCTCCCAAGGTAATTAGCTCATATTTGCTTGTGATCAGCAGAAAATAAAGTGATATCAGTTTCTAAGCCCCCTAGGCCCACTTACATGCCCTCAACAAATTCACTGAGTGCTGTACCTTGTCCCAGTTTAGTATCACCTATGAATTTCATTAAAATTCATCTTCTCTCCGGTTTCAGATTGTTACTAGATAATTAAACAGGACTAATCCTAAAAACTCCCCACTATGATAACCCACTCACCACCTACCCTTCAGTGCCATACACTAACGTATTTTAAAAACAAGTTGTTATAGGACCAGTCAGTGTGGTGCCTATACATTCACAGTGCACAGTTACAGAGACAAACTCATTATTTTTTCATTCAGATTTTTAGGCAGACAAATCCCCAAAAGATTAAAATTTTGCTCATCCATTTTAAAACTTTTGCTCTCTTCTCTTCAACCTACAACTACAAGAAAAAACACACTAATAGCAGCATCTTCCTAGTTTTTGTCTCTGAGTCTTTTGCAGTTGAATGAGTAGGATTCAAGGGGCTTAGGAAGCTACAGTCTCACAGCAGTAAATAAAGCAAAAAGATCACCAAGATAACAGAGACAAGGAGACAATCCACAGTGGTTGTGCTGTACTAAGAGACACAGACTGAAGAGTCTCCCCAGTTACTCTGAACAACAGGACCTAGCAATTAACAAGATTTAAGCTAGGGACAGGTGAAAATGGTGACTTTCCTCCACCTATTTTTTTCTCTACACACAAGAAGATGCCAGTGTTTCAAATAGCAACAGCCAGATGGGCTTCATCTTGCCTGACATCACCTCCTTTTGTCTTCCTATCTGGAAGAATCTTTTCTCTGATTCAGAAGTAGACACAGAGTATGTTGAATAAAGTAATCTCTTAAATACGAAGGGGAAAGCCACTCAGGAGGAATTGAAACTTGTGCATTGTCATTAGAAATGCCAACAAATATGGAAGACTATTTCCTAACCATGAGTTTCACATCTGCAAAATAACAAAGTCACATAATAGGTAGTCCAGCAAACCTTAGAGCAAGTAGTCTAATCTACCTTTGTGATGCATAATTTATTTCTGCATGGAAGTCTTATTGAAACTAGCCTGCTATTACATTAGGGAAATCTGTATAAAAGTCCACAGCTTTTTTGAACACTCCACTAAAATGCACTTGGCAGAAAAGTATGAAAGTAACAAAGGTAAAAATGAAAGTTTGAGGTTTGATTAGCATGATATCCTAAACACAAAAATTCTACTGTGATTGCAGAGAAACAGGTGTCAAATAGGAAATTAGAAGGTGATCTTCAACTCTAAGTACTTTCATTTGTTTCTATCTATTCTTGAATGTTCTGAGAGATCAGAAAAAGACTTCTGAAAATTT
>NW_009190682.1:0-2201 GCF_000690835.1 Fulmarus glacialis
AGATCGACACTCCCGCCCAACCTGGTGTCTTCTGCAAACTGACTGAGGGAGTACTCGATCCCCTCATCCAGATCGTTGATAAAGATATTGAACAGGACCGTCCCTAAAACTGAGCCCTGGGGAACACCGCTCGTGACCGGCCGCCAACTGGATTTAACTCCTTTAAATATACTGAGCATGAAGTCATATGGTATGAAATACCCCTTTGGACAGTTGTGTTAGCTGTCCTGGCTATGCTTGTGCACCTGGCAGAGCATGCGAAGCTGAAAAGTCCTTGAAAAGTTTAGTCTAACAACTAAAAACACCAGTGTGTTATCAACATTCTTCTCATACTAAATCCAAAACACAGCACTAGGAAGAAATTTAACTCTATCCCAGCCGAAACCAGGACATGGAGACAAATAGTTTCTAGAAGTTAAAATTTTAGCAACGTGCTGTTTTCCAGCTGAGGCAGAAAACATGCTATTTATTCATTCTGAGAAATAGAAGCAGGTTATCTGTTAAGCCTGTATTTACTCAATTCTTACATATATGTAGTTTTTAAACATACATAAAGCTTCAGTCAGTTGTGGCATACTGCCTCTTACTCAGCCAAACAACAAGGAAAAAGAAAAGGGAGAAGCGTGAAGAGAATTGGAAGTTTTGTGAGTGAGGAGTCACTGAGGAATCAGGTTATTGTGGTAGGTAGATGAAGCAAATCTATAGAAGGCTAGATTCATTATTTCTCTACTTATTAAACATCTTGTTTCTGCTCCTCTATGTAATTTTTTTTCTAAAAGAGAAAATTGGATTGATGCTGACAGCATCTGTTATTTGGCAAGGCTAATTCCTTAGGACATTATTAACCCCTTTCTACCCTGCCATAACCCTTTCTGGCTTTTTGAAGAGAATTTATTAAAATATTCCATGACTCTGAAAGAATGTAAGAGAACAAAAATAAATAGAGTTATGGGAGGCTGAAGGATGGCAGGTGGTTGAATTTCTTTCATATTCTATAATAGTTTATAACCAAGCTTTTTCCATTTTTAATGTTAATATGAACCCTTAAAGGTAGACACCTGTGGTGTCTACACAGTAAGTCTTACAAATCTTTCATAGAAGGCTTACTAAAGTTAACCTGTTTGCTATTCTGTGTAGCTTTCAAGAAACATACAGGATCAAAGCATTCCATTTCCTAATTGCTGAAGTAATTGGTTTGTCCAAGATATTCTGCATTTAGTCCTACATTTACTCCTGTGTCTTAACTACTTCAAATTTACACTTTTCTCTACCTCCAGGACCCCACCATATTTATGAAACAAGGTCCATCTTAGATGCTAACTCATGTTGTCTTTTGCCCTCCCTGCGGGTCCATTTTTGGTAGCCTTTCTTCTATTCTTGACTTCATACCTCTGTCCAAGTTAACAGATACATTTCTTTATACAGAATATTTTCTGTATCATCTTTTCTTTTTTTTTCAGTTGAACAGAGATAAAAATGAAAAAAGAGCATCAACATTGAGTATTAAAACTATATTGGTTGTTTAGGAATTATTTTAAAAATTGTATAGATATTCTTAGGCAAGTTACTCTGAACAAGGTGTGAAAAAATGTGGAAATCAACAGCAACACTGAGTGGGATAAAGTATTGGGAAAGAATGACACAAATAGGAAGTAGAACATGTTCAAAGATAAATGAATGTATGTCCTAATGTTATGCATGTTGCTTAGCAACAGGCAATAAAAATGTGGATGAACAAGTAAGTACAAAAAATAATTAAAGGAAAGAGGCATGTGCATGGCATGGTACGGTATAATAACCAGGAATACAAAAAAGATGAAAAAAGTAAAGAAAACAGATTTAAAGAATGTTAAAAGAAATATTGAAACTTTTTTAATTCTTTGTAGACTAATTTTTTCCCCGTAACATTAGCTAGAAAAAAATAGGCAGCAACTTCCTCTGTAATAATGCCTTAATATAATATAGCTTACCCTAAGGAAACATAAATTTAAAAATGTGAATTGACTATAAAGAAAAATGTAAAAAACCCCACAAAATAACAAATTTAAAATATCATAAAAGTTTATTTTGCAATTTATTGTAGAATTAACACAGATTTTTCATTATTTCAGTTACTTAGAAAATGAGCATTTGAAATAAAAGCGTTCTCTTTTAGCAAGAATCCAGTTTGTCCACAGTTTCTGCCTCTGAATCACTTCTCG
>NW_009190682.1:2250-2999 GCF_000690835.1 Fulmarus glacialis
GTGTGTTCGTGTGGTTGCTTTTAAAGCTTCATTTTCTAATGCTTAGACAAAATTCCTTTTAGTAGTAGTTTTTCACTTAACTGTCTTCAAATATGGTTTGGAATTTATGAAGAATTTTCTATAAAAATCTATCAAAATAAATATTAGGCTTTTTTTTTTTTTCTGTGCCATTGAATGAGAAAGTTACACTAAGGGTGTCTAACATACATAGATCAATGAATGTGTTTAGAATGATTGTCTTGTAAGAGGAGTGAGAGGATCTGTGGTTTATATACCTGCCAAAGGTTATTGCATACTCTTCTGCAAATTGCTGTACTGTTTGTGCCTGAGTTTCCTCATCACAAAATGGCATTTCTCACCAGCCACACTGAGCATGTTATTATCGTAATCATAAATGCTTTTACAAAGTTTGACTGTTCATACAGTGATCATGCCATAATGGAGGACTGCAAAATATTATTGTAATGTATGCCTGTTATTACATGAAACTTATTCTCATAATGTACATAATCAGTAAAAATTATTGAAAAACAGGCTACTTAACAATAGAGATCAATCTAAATTAAGTTCTGGTCTGTTGTTCAGATGTAGTTTTTTATATTTGTTATGGCTATTAAATTTGAATGGTGACTTGAATAAAGCCATGTTGTAACAAGGGGCTGAAATCTAAGATTAGTGGGAAGGACTCTACAGGAGACTTCTGGAAATTTGCACCCAAAAATATGGGATAATTTGAAATCCCAAGAGTC
>NW_009190682.1:3070-34387 GCF_000690835.1 Fulmarus glacialis
GGATAAAAGCTGTTTATATATAAATATATATACACATATATATGTATATTCTGTTACCTGAATTGATTGTAGGATAGATTCCAACTCTAATCATAAGCTATTTGAATACTATTACATCTGTACTTGATATTTTTTGGAAACCGTGAAAAACTATGTTTACAAAGTTTGTTTTAAAAGAATATTAAATTTGCAGAATCAAGGAATCAAAGATGGACTTGCTGCATGGTTTTATTTGACCCACTTGGAGATTATGCATTTTGTCAGGGTCTTCAGTTATGTGGCTACATATTGCTTTCTTTTCTTTTTTAAAGAAAGAATTCCCATTTCATTGTTTCATTCAGAGTCATCAAGTGAAATTGTTCGATTAATAAGCATCTGCTCAGTGTTATTGCTGAGTGCATGGCTTTGTGCTTAATTACCATTCAAACTCTGCAAAGTTAATTCAGGTGCGATTAATCAAACGGTAAAGCCATTTTCGTGTTACTGTATCCTCTGGTACTGCACCACCAGTAAGTATTGAGACTTTCAGAGTCATAGGCTCTGGTTCTTGAAACTGTAACCTTCTTTAAAAAAAAAACAGCTGGGTGATAGAAGCTTCTTTGTGACAGCAGAAGATGGGAAGGTTAATATTTATCTTCGAAGGTATGTAATAGAAGGATATTCAGGTCTAAATTTGCAAGAAGATCCCATTGTTAACTAGTTTAAAAGCTTAGTCCCAGGTTGCATATGGAATTTATTTACTTGATAGCTTCTAGTGGCTGTTCCAGTAGTTTCTTCACTCCAGTGTTTGCCTTTGCGTCATTGTCTGTCTTCCACTTGGCTGTGTCACAGTGAACAGCCATATATACAGTTTTCCAGAGTACCGAGTACAAGAAAGTCTCAGGACTGTTAGGATATCACAGATTTAAGTGTGAAGATGGCATTTATTTAAGCAGAACAGTTGTTTTATTATTTGATTTTATTGGATATAACTTAATATGCTGTGTTACTAACACTGAAACAAAAATCTGCTTTAACTAAAATCAGTGATAAACTATGTAATACTATGCCAAACTAAGTTGACCACTGGCCTTCAAGTACACTATGTAAAAAGGAATGCCCCCAAAACATCAATGAAAAAACCAAATTATTCCTGTTATCCAGAACACAACATTACCTAAAACCAAAAGAAAATCCTTTGTCAGTAGTAATATTGCTTGCTTTCCTTCCTCAGTCTTGAGAAAGGAAATCCTCACTGTTAGCATAGCCATTGGTGATTCCAGTTCTGTGATTAAGGGCAGTTCCTGCAATCCTGTTTGTAAATACCTGCAAATATCTCTGCTACCACTTTGCACATGGAAGACCTATTCCTAAGGCTGTCAGGAACAGGAACAGTTCAGCAACAGCAAGGCTATCGTTCCTCTTTTGAGCCATGAAAGCAAAAGAGTAAAGAGTGGAAAACCAAGCTGAAGATCTAAGACTCTCTGGTCACAGTTCACAGCTAGTTTACAGAGAGAAAAGAAACAGATTTAAATGAACGTTTAAAACTTACTGAAGTTCTCCAATGTGTATCAGTGTTCTAACAAAACCATTATGAATATGTATATCATTATCAGCTTCCGTGAGGAGTCAAAAATTAGTAGTAAGTATCTTTCCTCTGTTACTGTTTCTGCTGGCCTTTTTAAAGGTTCAATATCAGTGAATAAGTGTCATTTTCCTTCATATTTTATAATTGGTCCCTATGAGGAAAATCAACTACTTTGTGTGGAATGTGCTCTGAAAGTAGAAGTGTAAAGTCCTTATATTCTTACAAGATGTAGGTCTGCCTTGATTCAGCAGCAGTGAAATAAACAAAATGAATACTTTAATTAATCTGACTTGCAGAGCACTTGAAACAATGAACTCTGTATACAAACATAGCAACAATAAGTCTCCCAGAGGAGACAGCTCAGGCTTGTAGAGTAACTGGATGAGAATGCTTAGAAAACAGAAAAATTAGATCCAGTAGGTTCCAAAATACTTTCAACCCAAAAATTGTTGAATTTCTGTACCAAGATAATGCTGAGATTAATCTTAGCTTGTACATCTCAATTTTTATTTTTTGTGGTTTTTTTTTTAATTAGAAAACTATTTTCAATATGCAACTTGCCTTTAATGAAGATGCTATTTAAATGTTGGTGGAAAGGCAAGAAAACACTTTTTTACTGTAAAGGTGGTCAAACACAGGAGCAGATTGCCCAGAGAGTTTGTGGAGTCTCCATCTGTGGAGATATTCAGGAACCAATTCGAGGTGATCCTGGACAACCTAGCTGGCAAGGGGGTTGGACTAGATGATCTCAAGAGGTCCCTTCCAACCTTAATGATTCTGTGTTGACACGGAATTAAAAGATAGGTGTGTCTATTCTCAAGCAAGATTATGGTTCCAAAGTACTCCACAAATACTAACTGAAGTCAAGCTCCCAAGATTTTTGAAGGCTTTTTAGAATAACCTTTTGGAGAAACTTCAACGATGTTAGCTATCAGTTAAAATGTATTCCTGTACAACGGTTAATGAGAATAAAAGAGTAAGAAAAATTAGGCCATTTTTAATTTTCAAAAGACTTGTAAGGAAATGCCCAAAGGTTTTAAAATTCAATATAGAAGATGAACAATCAAGTAGCAATACTTACAAATTATATAATGTTATTTATCTTAGTTATACATAGAGAAAGTTTTGAGGAGTCAGAGGCTCCCAGTAAAGCTAGGAGAAATGATTGATAATTGCCCAATGATTGATGAGAGATGTGTTCAACAATAACGCTGACACAAATTAGAATGAATAATTATTGGGTTTCAGATATCTTTTATCAAATTAAGAGAAGCGCTAATGTTGAGTTTTCACTGGAAGTGTAAAATTAATTTCAAAGGGTGCTAAAATATCCAATAAGACTGCAATAGAAAAAATACTATGAACAAGTATAGAAATGTGTGAATCAGAGATATGTTCTGCCTTTGAACACCAGCTTTCTCCAGCTTAAAAAGAACTTAAGAAAACAGGAGCAAACCCAGTTAGACTTCCACATGAGAGGAGACTGCAAAGTTGGGGACTCTCTAGTTCAGGAAGCAGATAAGTATTAGGATACATAGTACCAGTTCTTATTATGGATGTAATATAATTCCATTTTTCATCTGATGAGGGTAGTAAAGGGGTGGTAATAGAACTGAATGAAAAAATTCCGTTTTGCTGAAAGGATATACTTTTTTATATTTGTTTTGGCCCAGACCAGAGAAGAGTTGTCTAAAGAATGCATTCCGTGAAATACAACCCAAAGTTCAAAGCTTAGCTGTATTCAAGAAGTTGAGACAGTTATATGAATAATAAGGATATTTGCAGTTACATTAGTTATTTGCAGTTACACTGACAGTACATTACAGTTACACTGAGTTTTTAATTAAATTACATTGAGAGTTACATTACAGCCAGTCACCAGCTGTAGATGGATTAGATTAAGAAGGAAATTTATCTGTGAACAACCCATTTAATGGTTTACTATGATGGAGATAGATACCCTTCTTTGAAGGGTCTAGGAATAACTGTTGGAAGGGAACAGAAACTGAATTAAACAGGTCTTCCATTGATTCTCATGTTTCAAGAACACCACCACACAAGATCTCTTGGAAACAGTTGATTCTTGCAACCACCACATTACAAACGGGAAGCTGAGGTAAAGAGAAAGTCACGCTGTCAATCTGAAAATCCTGTTTCATTCTGAAAATGATCCTGTATATGTAATTATAAAGAATCCTCTTCTAAAGTTTAGAAGTTTTTTTCAACCTGCTTTTGCCAATTCTTACTTGGTGGCTGTGAAGCTGCTTCTGTCATGTATTTTTCCCCCAGACTTTGAAGAGGACATTTTCTGAGAAAACCAGCAGCAAAACTGAAATTAAAGAAAAAGGATAGAGACGTGCATAGAGAAAAATAGCATGGATAGAAAGTAAGGTGATATTTGTCATAGCTGCACTTGAAATAGAAGGCCTTTAAACATTGGTGAAGGTAGAGCATTTTTTAATCAAACAGAGTAGAATAAGGTATAGTTCTTTTGGAGAGCTCGAGCAGTGGAAGCTTCATAAATAACTACTTAGTGTATAGTACTTCTCATCAGCACATCATAAACCTCTTTGCGTAAGAGATAGTGTCATTCTTCCATTTTACAGAAGCAAAATGTGGTGATCTCGTCAGAACTGACCAGAAAAATGAGAGTTGCAGGTGTATTCAAGGCATATTAGACAAATGTAAAATTTTTGTTGTTGAGTGTCTATTAATGCTGTTTTCTCTAAATGAAACATGGTAAAGTATCTGTCATTTGTTAAGTGTTCTTTAGATGAAAAACACGTCTTCTTTTGGTTTGGTTTGTTTTTTCTCCTGGTTGCTTGTTTGCTGTCTTTGGAATGTATAGGAATGTTCCGCTTTGCATGTTGAAACAAAGTTTCTCTGTTAGATTAGTATCTGAAAGAAAGACAAAATAACTATCCTGTCAGTTAAGCAGATAATTTTCTATTTTATTTATCATTATGCAGGCACATTATTTAAGGACCATGAAAGGTCTTTGAGTCGGGAGCTGGCTTTCAGTTTTCATGGATATAGTAACAGAATGGACAAATGACAACACTGACATAGATGAGACAGGGTTGTAAAGAAATATTTTATATAGACCAATTGGTTCAGTTGGAAAAACTGGAGAAGTTTCCAGATGTACCAGCTTTTGTTGAGGTCAGAAAGCCAAGCCTTTCTTTGTCAGTCTTGAGCATAAATTCAATAATTATCTGGATTTGTGCCAGAATTCATCAGTTGTAAATGGGTATCTAGCTGCTTGGGCTGAGAAATCAAACCTTGGCCACCTCACTCTCACATTGCTGGCTAGAGAAAAGAGCAAGCAGAAAACTGTTCTACTATAGTGAATATCTAGGTGGATTTGGCCTTTGGTCTTGACTCTTCAATCTTTCTTTAAATCTTCTACAAATATGTATTCCAATTACAGGCCTTTATATAGATAAATCAGTGATGCACTTAGACCTGACTGAGATCCATTGACTTTAACGGCTATACTGGTACTTCAGCATAAGCACAAGAATCAATTGGTTAACAAATACTGCCCTGAACTGGGAGTTAAGAAACATACACGAGACTCTATTTTCACAGGTACACAATAAAATATCCAAAACTTTAACTTAGATTTAATGTGAAAGTTCTGTAAGATATTAGTGCTGTAGAGTAGATAAGAAGAATTTAAACTTAAAGCACTTTCCAAATCCTTACACCCTATTTCTTTTTACTTCCTTGGTAATCTTTTATTTTTTTTTTCCTAGTAAAAATCTTCCCTAAAGTAACAAGCTACCTGTTGTAGAAACAAGATCTATCCTGAGAAGAAAGAGATTCCTTAAAGATATGTTTGTTAAAGCAGACACAGCCATGTGCTTTGCTTGGAGGGAGTGAGTCAATCTTGTGATAGTAGCAGCTAATAGAAGTCCTTAGCAAAGACAGAATAAGGAGAACTGTGACGCTTCAGGAGTGTACATCTGCTGCTGTAATTATTCCTGGACCCATGTGACGACCAATTCCTCTGCTGTTGGGTAGGAAACTAGCCAGTGAAGTGTTGGGTTTTGAATGGGATCCCAACTTTATATTACTCCCTGAGAGTGATTTCAGTTTAATTAGTATTATCATAAAGAACTCTACCATGTACATAGAATCATAGATTTCATAGAATACCAGGTTGGAAGGGACCTCAAGGATCATCTGGTCCAACCTTTCTTAGCAAAAGCATGGTCTAGTCAAGATGGCCCAGCACCCTGCCCAGTCTTAAAAGTGTCCAATGTTGGCAAATCCACCACTTCCCTGGGGAGATTATTCCAATGGCTGATTGTTCTCATTGTGAAAAATTTTCCTCTTGTGTCCAATCGGAATCTCCCCAGGATTAACTTGTACCCATTACCCCTCATCTTTTCCATATGACTCCTTGTAAAAAGGAAGTCTCCATCTTCCTTATAGCCACCCTTTAAATACTGGAACATGGTGATAAGGTCTCCCCTAAGCCTTCTTTTCTCAAGGCTGAACAAACCCAGTTCTCTCAGCCCTTCCTCATATGGCAGGCTTCCCAGTCCTTTGATCATCTTTGTGGCCCTTCTCTGAAAAAAAACCGTGCTGTGGCCCCCCCCCAGCCTGTCCACATCTTTTTTGCATAGTGGGGACCAAAACTGAACACAGTATTCCAGGTATGGCCTGACAAGTGCTGAGTGGAGTGGGTTAATGACTTCTTTATCTCTTTATGCTGGTGATGCCCTTGTGGATGCAACCCAGCATCCTGTTGGCTTTCTTTGCCACAGCAGCACTCTGTTCACTCATACTGAGCTTGTCGTCCACCAGAGCTGCTTTCCCAGCCCAGTAGATCCCAGCCTGTGCTGCACTCCTGGATTATGTTCTCCCAGGTGCAAGACCTTACACTTGTCCTTGCTGAACTTCATAAGGTTCTTGTTAGCCCACTCTTCCAGCCTATCCAGGTCTTCCTGCAGGGTGGCTCCCTTCCAAAGTGTCCACTTCCCCGCTCAGTTTGGTATCATCATCTGCAAACTTCATCAGGGTACACTTGATCCAGATCACTTATGAAGATATTAAACAGCATTGGGCCCGATATCGATCCCTGGAGGACCCCACTTGTGACAGGTTGCTATCTGAAAAGGAGCTATTTACCATCACCCTCTGGGTGCCACCTGTCAGCCAGTTCCCCACCCACCGCACAGACCACTTGTCTAGACCATAACGCATCAGTTTCTATAGGAGGAGGCTGTGGGAAACTGTATCGAAAGCCTTGGAGAAATCCAGGTAGACAATGTCCACCACTTGCCCCACATCAACGAGCAGGTTACTTTGTCGTAGAAGGCATGTGCTAGGTACGCATATAGAGGACATCCACAGCCGCAAATTATTTCCAGTTTTAACTGATCTCCTTTGTTACCCCAAAATCAACAGTATTCTTTACAGTTACAGTGCTATTTCTGGTCTTTTTACTGTTTATATCATTCTCTTGCTTAGCATTGTTGCTCTTCTCACAACAGCCCTTTTCTCATTGGTATTAAAAGGTCTGTATTTTTCTGCCTCCACTAGACATAGAATGGATTCTAGAAAGGAATAAAGGATTTTTGCTTTTTTTAATACACCCAACATAGCATTTTCCTCTCCCAGTTTCTAAAATTATGTTGTGCATGTATTGTTTAGAAGTGGAAGGCTGGCAGTTGCAAATATACAGTAGAAATGGTAAAATGTCTTTATAAGCATAGTGTTCAATAATATCCCATAAATATAGTAGAAAAATGGTCTGATAGTTTTGATTCCTAATAAAACAGGTAACTAAGAAAGAATTTAAAATTATGTAGGGTCCCAGAGAGTTACTAGATCTACTGTAATTATCTTTATGAAAATACTATTATGTTGAAAGTCATGCTGTCATATTTGAATCTACTATTTTTGAATATTTTATATCAAATAGTCTTTCATTCCAATGTCTCTGAGAAATACTGCTTTTAAGGGAGAGTTAAATGTGGCTTTCACTATAACGTGCATACAGCTCATGCATACAAGCTCAGGAACTTTTGTTAGCAATGATTTTCTAAGCTATGTGAGTTCCCTGTGCCTTGTAGGGTCCCATTTGACAGTACAAATGAATAGGTGTGACACACTCTTTATTAGTTTTCGCTTACTGCCCCTGGCAAGGCAGAATTTGGACAATACTTGGTTTCATTCTGTGAGATACAAGGTTTGGTGATAAAGATGATTGTGTAGATTTAACATACTTACGATTTTGTACAATGTAATTTACACGACTTTCTAATTTAAAAGATAGCGTTATCGCACTCTACAACTACCTGAAAGGAGGTTGTAGCGAGGTGGGGGTTGGTCTCTTCTCCCAAGTAACAAGCGATAGGACGAGAGGAAATGGCCTCAAGTTGCGCCAGAGGAGGTTTAGACTGGACATTAGGAGAAATGTTTTCACTGAAAGGGTTGTCAAACATTGGAAAGGCTGCCCAGGGAAGTGGTGGAGTCACCATCCCTGGAGGTTTTAAAAGATGTGTAGATGTGGTGTTTAGGGACATGGTTTAGCGGTGGACTTGGAAGTGCTAGGTTAACGGTTGGACTCGATGATCTTAAGGATCTTTTTCAACCTAAATGATTCTATGATTATACATGTGTTATATGGACCAAGAACTGACTGAATAGATTTCAGAAAGTCATTGGAAAATTATCATTGAATTGAGGTGTTTCCTTTTGGGTTTTGCAGTTATTAATACAAGGCTTCATTTTATTAAATATTATTATGATTTGTCAGTGCTGGTAGAATATGTCGATGACGCTAAGACGGGCAAAATAGCAAAGAATGATGGTGAAAAAGCAGTTAGAGACCCACCAATGGAACAAATTATCAAGAGAAATAGTGAATTACCTGTTATTTTAAAATAAATATTGGTCACTTTAACTACATAGAAATTATTTGACTCAATGCAGCCAATTAACAAAAAAAAATTGAGTCATTGCAGTACCAAAAGTCACACTAGATTTGCTAATGATTCCTTTTAACTTTAAATTTTATTAATCTATGAAAAACTATCTCAATAACCAGTAGTCATATTGCTTGTTCCAGTAGCAGAAGACAACTAATTCTGTTTGTATTGTTATTTAGGAACAGCTGTGATCAGTTGGATTAGCATAGTAATCTCTATGATAACCCTCAGACAGTCTATATGGGTATGCGTAATAATGTACGCAGCTACTAAGCTCATCCATATGCATGGCTCACCATTCTCAGAGAATGTCTTCAGGCTACTCCTAAGGCCGTTGTTGCAGGCTCACAGGACGATGTAGACATACGTAGCTGAGACCTCTACTAGAGCAGCACTGTAAATGATGCTAGTGAGTCAGTCCAGTGAGATGCAGAATGTATCATTTCTAGATCTGGGTCAAAATCAACCATCTGCTTTAAATTCAAGGTCCCATACCAACAATGAGGCATAATTGCCACTGAGAGTTCACATCTCATCTAGCTTGGACAAAAGGAGTGAAATTTAATTATAGCTTTAATAATGCTGTTTGGTTAATGAGTTTCTGAAGCGTCTGGTATTCTTGTTCGGCCCAAAACTGAGCTTTCTAAACAATTACAAAGTGCTATCAAGGTTTCTTTGTAAGTCACAGTAAAGACCGTCTTTTTACAGCTACCATTTAGAGACAATCTGAACTATCAGACAATATATCCAGGCTCTTCACATTGCTATATTCTCAAATGGAATTATGCCAGAGCTGAGGGAAATGGGAAGTGAAATAAATTTGGGTTTTAATTCTCATTTGACAGATCAAAAGCTGAGTCACAGAAATGAGACATACAGAAGACAACACACAAAATCTGTAGGTGAAACAGAAACTGAACGCAGAGTTTATGAGTGTAGGCAGGTATAGTGACCCCAACGTCATTCTCCTTTCCTTGGACAGGTCTTTTTTCCCCCTCTCATTCCTGTTGCAACTGTTTTACCATTCATTTCAGCTTCCATTTTCTAATATTGTGAAGAAGACATTCAGCATCATAGTTCTGTTACTGAATGTGCATGGGTCTATGTACTTTAGCAAAAGAAAACAAATTCAGAGTTACTGCATGGCTACTGCCATCTTTCTGAAATAATTACATGGTTTTTATATTTTGCCTCAGGTTCTGTGTGTGCCTCACCTTCATTAATTCTGCTGAGAAACCAAAGCAAAGTGCAAACTGAAATTACTGCACCATAGCTGCTAAAATTAGGCAAAGTTTGCAGTTTTGTCATTGGAGACCTCGTACTAGCCTGCAGTTAGTCTTACTACCAAATTACATGTAGGTGAACACTGAACAAACATAGAAACACTGAAGACCAGCATAAAGAGAAATAATTATCTGCTTGTTATGCTAACATTGAAGAAGTAGTAGAGTTAAAGCTAGCCTCCTTCTCCTTCTGTCTTCTCTTCTCAACACCAATTAGTAATAAAAAAACGGTTTTCTCCAGAGGGTCCTGAGTCTTAAAACATGCTTCAGCAGGGTTATAGGTGATATGGTAATTATTTAAAGCTGAATCAATTATGGACACTGGGGCTGTAGGCAACACATCACTTCGACTCATACTTCAGTATTTGCCCAATTTTCATTAAAACAATTGGTCATATAATGCCCATGATATGAATAGATTCCAGAGGTTTTTAACAAGAAGTAAAACTGTGATAACTTGATCTTTGAGCTCTGGAGGTCAAAAATGTAACCTTTTTGTAGAGCTCATTAAAATGAACATGATAGATATGTGCAACTATATAAGAAGTTCGGAAGACTCCCTCAGTAAAGAGACTTTCTTTAAATAGAAGCCCCTACCTGCCCTGTACATGTATTTTTTTATGGTTACCAGCCAATACTAATTATCTTGCCCACCTCTTCTGTTTAATAAAGATATATAAGCAGTAGTAGCAGTTCTGCAAGATACCTAAGAAAAACATGGAGCCTGAAGCAGTTTTCTTTTACGTGTGCTGGATATGACTGAGGATCTTAAGTTTAATATGTTTAATATCTTGCATTTATGCTTTTTTTTCTGTAAAATAAATACAGTGAATGTTAATGTTCCCCAGAAGCATTATATTTGAGATTTTTAAATGGTTGAAACTGAAGAACTTGTATGGAATCTGCAGGTCCCGATAACAACTTAAAAATTTGTACTCCGGTTTTGAAAATTAAAAACATAATGGTATTAAAGATCAAAAGAATGTCAGTGTTACAAAACCATGCTACTAGTATACTTTTCCTTAGATACTAGTAATATGTAAAAGTTTACTGGGTAATAGTTTAAATCGAGTAATATTTTATTGTAGGAATGTGTCACACAAATCAAGGAAAAATAATTCACAGCTCTTGTTCCTTTGTAACCAAATTAAATATTCCAAAATGATTCATAATCTCAAATGTTACAAACCAAGGCATCTCCTTATCTTAGATAGTCAAGATTTTGCATGAACATAGAGAGAGACCATACTTATATGAACGTATAGAGAGATTGTATTTAAAATTAGATGAAATCATGTTTGAATTAACTGAATGATGTACTATAGGTACAGTTCCACTGTATGCTGTTCTACACTGCGCATTTCTTGTGCTTCAAGGCTAGGTTGGAGGAGCCCACTGTAACAGTAAGAAAATCATTCAGTTTCATGCCAATTTTACCACGTGATTCCTGTGTTTTCATAGCTTTCAACCCCTAGTTTCTTTGCTGAGACTGCTGATGAAGTTGTTGCAGGTGTTGTAGGTGGTAGGTTTTTGGCAGAGGCACTAGCTTGTAGGGAACTCAACTAACACTGTCACTGGGTAATCATTGGTTTTAACAATTCTAAGAATTTTAAAGAACTAACATCAGATATAATCTGGTAAATTGCAGGTGAAGTCCTCTGTCCAATTATAAATCTCTTCCAAGTCAGCCCAGTTCCCCAAAATATACAATTATTCAAAGAACTTACTAGTACGAAGAGTGGAAAAAAAGACAGAAATTCCATACCTCGTTGCATTTTTTAAGTTTTTTGAGCAAAATGGCATTATTGTACACAGGAATTTGAGAATTTTTTGCTTCTGGAATAGATTCTATTTTAATATGATCACCTAATAGTTGTTACATGTGAAGAAACATGTGTGTATGTTCTCCTTCAGCTTGCATTATGTTTTCTGAAGTGATTGCACTGAAGTGTTTTATATTTTATGCTGTTCTACCTTAGTACAAATAAATGTAAAATTAAAACAATAAAGAAAATGACTGAAGTTGCACAATGTTCGCATTTTGAATTAATTATATGTATATTTCAGGAGATTTTAAATATTGGTTTTTAATAATATATATGGATACTCTTCTTGAAACATTATTATATTCTAAATATTTTAGTATTTTTAATCCCCTCCCCACCCAAAGCAACATCTACAGAAATTGAGATCAACATAGTAGATGGTTTATTCTAAAAATCAGTTCAGTTCTTCAGCTTCAGAAAACCACAGTAGTTTTCAGATTAATGCTTTCCTCATGTAATTGTATTAATCCAAAATCTTGAATTTTATGTAAATAGTAAACATCATTACTGGCCAAAGTTAGTAGCAGTCTGAGGCTTACTCATTTTTCCTTAAGATACCAATTTTTTTATATGTTTGTTAGGATCTCTTTTCCTGGCTAACCTTAACTAATAGTAACAATAAATAATAGAAGCTGTTCAGCATTGCTTCTCTTGGTTCACCAAAAATGTCAGCTCCAAGCATAAATATACCAGGGAGATGCCTGCCTGTAACATTTCTGTCCAGCAGACTGAATCATCACCACCTACATACACTCTCAGTTAAATGGTTAATTCCATCACAATTATGAATTCCTATTGGCTTTGTGGGACAGGATTTCATCCAAAGAGATGAAATGGACTTCTAATTTGGTCACTTGTGTTCTCAGTAACACCTCTTTAGATGAACTTGGAAAGATCTTTCCAATTTATTTTTGTTTTAATTTCTGCAGCAGTTTCTAGTGCTTCAGAGGTTAGCTGACAAGAGGGTCTTTCATGCAGAAAATGCTTTTTCCAATTGTTAAATCATGATTAGCGGAGGCAAAAATTAGCGTGTTCTCGACAGAATCTCTCAGGTGTTTTTTTGGTCTTCCTTTTGCCAAAAATGAAAATGACATTTCATAAGGTACTTCCTTTTGGTGCCAGTTCCAGTTAGACATTTCATTATGTAAGTCTAGATTAATAAAAGAATTCTACATATTTCTACTATATAGTTCCAATCAGTTGGCCTGCTTTCTGCCACCTTTTGCTCCCCTCTTGTTCTATTATTTACTTTTATTTACTTACTCCCGTAGATTGCTTGAGATTTAACAGGTTTCTTCCTTGAAAATTAATCCTAACTGTTACTGTACCTTCTTACTGAGTGGTCTTCTGTCGAAGTACCTAGCTCCAAAGAGCTAAGAATATATGCCTACAAAAATATATTTGCCTATCCTCCTCTTCAAAGGCAAGAGAGTCCTCAACACACTTACCACATTTATAAAAAGATATCCACAAAACAGGCTCATTCAGCTATTGCTGAACGCTGTTTCTTCCTTGATTTGACATTTCTCTATGCCCCTGAATTTGTAAAAGGCAAATTTGGATTTATATATCATAATGACTAGCGTAGTTTATTTAAATGCTTTTCCTAAAAAGCTGCCTCATCAATGGTTAAAACCAGGAAACCTCTCAGTCACCATGCAGTTCCACAGCATTCCTAAAATCCTTATTGAAAGTATTGCTTTGCTAAAATTGTTGTTTACTATAAAATCAGTGAACTCATGTTTCTGGGGAAGCACAGCTATCTAAATATAGATAGGTTGCTATGTGATTTATATAGATATGCTACAATTTGGTTCTGTTCCTGAAGAAGCTGTCAGTATTAGTATCCTCAGAATTTACATAAACAGATACAAGAGTTCTAGATCTTATCCTGCATGTATAGTCTTGATTATCTTTTCTGGTATTTCAAATTTGTATAACAAAGTAATATTGAAGTGTTCATTTTATTTGTACAGATGTAACTCTTAAAAGCTAAGCTAGAATTCAGTTTTTGATATGTTAGGAACTTTAAATTGTTTATGTTAAAAAATCTTATGAAGATTTGAACATGTAATTCATTGCCAGTAGCCCACTGCTTTTCTTCTTATTGAAACTGTTTTTTTCATATTCTTTTACACACATGAAATATATTTTTCAGATGTGTGATTATTGCAGCATGCTGCTTTCCATGCCTTCCTCGTATTTACATCAAAAGTTTCCCCTCACTTGGATGTATCTGCCATTTATGACTAGGTTTTGGGTTTTTTTACTTAGTTGAAAACGCAAGCAACATGTTTCTCCTAGAAAACATATTTAGTGAAATTACAGTCTTGTTGGCCATATGGTGCTTCCTACAGATGGATGATTATTATGCAAATCTTTTGATTAGTGAGTTTCTGCTATTCTAGGAATCATTTGCTTTGTATGAGTTGGCTTTGTACACATTTAGTTCCATTCTTAGGATGATCTGGGACTGTGCCAAATCTTTGATAATCTCGGTGATACAGTTTTTTACAACTTTAAACTTTTTCTTGTATTTATGGTTTATTCCATTTTCTTTGTTCATCAGGCAAAAGAATTAACTTTTACTTCAGTTTACCATATGAGAAATATAATGCAAGAAGCATCGCTCATCAATAGCAGCATTTGCATCTTTCCATCATAGACTTTGCCTCCATGGTTACAAGCATGTAAGATTGGTGAGGGGACCTGTCAAATAAAATATTTCATTTTATATGCAATGTTTCGTACACAGCCAGAATCTAGTCTGATGATTCCTACTAGCTTTCCTCCAAATAGCAAGTTTTGTAGTTGAGCACTGGACAGATTGATATATAATGCTAGGGTTTTTTTATTTCTGTATGGTTCATAAAGATTTTGGATAGGAATTGTGTCTTCAGCTCTTCATCTATGAACATGGAATGTGAAAATTGTATGCGAAAAGAAAACGTTACTTTTTGTAACTAACCCTTCTGTTAACTTTAGATTCCTTAGATACAAGGGGCTAAGGTCTGTGAGTGATGAAAGCATTTAGTATATAGGTAAGTCAGTCCCTTACTAACATAATATACTCTTTATTATGATTTGTTCAGGCTTATGTAAAATCAGAGTTTTTTCCACTGCCTTGAGCAGGCCTAATATTCATAAAAATTAAAGCATTCCTAAATGATATAGTTGAGGTGCATGGACAGTAGCATCAGACTTCTTATTTCTTCAGAGAGGTAAAAATTAGACCTTAGTACAGCTGAGATCCAAGGAGATGTGAGAGATGTCATTTAGGCTCTCCCACAAAATGGTAATGCTGCACATCACAGTATGTGTTCCAGGAGTGGATTTTTGTAAATTAAGCTAATCTTTTATGTTTATCACAAAACATTCTAATGAGTGCATCTACTAAACCAAAATTTAGGTTTTAAAATGTTTTATTTCACACACTATTTTGATGTTGTGCAAATATTTTAGACATAAACAGTATAAAATGATACTGTCATAACTTAACAGTATAAAATGTTATAAAGTGATATTCCTTAACTATATAATTCAAGGTTATAGTGAAGGAGATGGTTTCCAAGAGTAAAATAGTATTTTATGATCAAAGCTGTTGCCTTTCATCCATTTATCTAAATCAGTTCATTAAAACATTTAATGAATATATAGATACCTGTCCCATAGAAAACAGCTCTTGTTTCTTCAAAGGTTGCTGAAGATAAAGCAGTTTTATCTATATTTAAGGTAAATACATAAATTGACTAGCTGTAAAGCCAAACTGAATAATTTACTTCATCAGAGGCATTATTGGTTGGAAATTTTGGGGCCTATTACACATCAAGGAAGACTAGATGATTATAGCAAGCTGTTTTAGTTTTAATCCCATGAATCTATTAATCATCTGTCTGTAATCAGTTGAATTTTAGATTTTTTAAGCCACTACAAGGTAAAAGAACAATTTCACTGTTGTCAGATGGAGACCCATTTGAAACACTATGTTTCTGTATATTGAAAAAATGCCCTTTTTTCTTTCCACTAGTTAAGACTTTGATATAGTAAGAAATGTTTTTTGCTACCTGTAAACCATTATACCTATATGAAATAATGCTCTTAATTAACTTTTGAAAATGTGTTTAAATACTTGATAGTCTAAATAGTGGAAGTGTTCCCGAAGTGGGTCCTACTTTGAGAGACAATAGAGCTTTCTTTGGACCTTTTTTTCCAGTCTGATTTTGTATGTGAGGAATTTTATTGTTTAATACTAAATATTTATCACTTTGCGCTCTCTCTCTTGAATTTTTCACTGTATCAAAATGAGATGTTTGTTTTAGTAAGGACCTTCTAAATGGCCTGTCCATAACAGTAAGCAGATAGGGCAACAGCTGATAAATAAAGAAACCAAATCACTTTCTGAAAGGTTCAATATCGAATCAGTTAAAATTTAGAGAATTTCTTTGGTAGGGACGTACAGAAGCTGGACGACTTAGTTTCTCAGTTTCCTATCTGAACCTTTTAAATACCCGATTCCTTACCCCTCCTGGTTGCAAGTCTCAGTTCTGCTGTCAGTTTCTCTTTAATCTGCTTCAGTCCTACCTGTGAGTGTTACGACCCTCAGTTCTGGCATAGCACATGTCCTACACTGAAATATTACAGCACTATTCTCTAGTTCTTGCCAAGACTTACATATAATACTGTGTAGTGAGTGTTCAGTATGTATTAATGATTGCCACGAATTGCATTAGTAACTGCTAATTTTCCCAGTATTAAAATCCGTATAAAAATATCCTTCATCAGAATCTTCCTGTGCGGAAATATCCAGCTAGTATTGCTCCTATAGCACTTTACTTGGAATAGTATTCTTATCAATCCATCTAAACTTCGGCAATTTCTCACTCCGCTCTGAAGACATTGATAAAGAAACTGTTGCTGTACATCCAAAATGTTCATCATTTGACTTAGACCATTTAGCTGTAATTATTTTCCAACCAGTACATTACTAATTTAGCAACATTATCATTTTCTACTATGTTTTCAACCGGAGTAACAAGGAAAAGTGCATATAGGTGCTACTGAATACAACTGAATACAACTCCTACATTTTATTAGGAACTTGGGAAGGAGCTGGTAAGAAAGAAAGAAACAGAGAGTAATAAAGAAGAATATATTTTCTTTAACAGCATTGAAGATTTAAGCATAGGAGGAAAGGTAAGGTAGTCTGGAAAGGTGAATATGAATTTAGAAATATGAATTTAGAAAAAGGAAAAAATTAAAGAATGATAACAGGGGAATTAGGCTGTAAATGCCACTGTGTTAGTAGAGGAGAAGCAGGTAGCATTCAAACTATGTTGAGATATTAAACTGATTTCTTCTTTTTTTATTAGTTTGCATATCTGCTTTCTGACCCATTCACACATGAAAAAGATTGGGGTTTTTTCTCAAAAACAGTTCATGCAAAAAAATATTATTAAAACAATGTTACCTGCACAGAAGTATTCAATAAGTAATCTGTTGGAAAATATGGTGAACTTATGACGTGTGAACAATCTACATAGTAAAGGTTTAACAGTATTTTGTACCTTTCAAAACTGTATTTTCTTTGTGGGTATGTTAGAGTGTATATGAATTTGGTTTTGTTGTTCTGTTTCATAGTTATGAGGTTAAATCTGTATTGTGATGCCACTATCATTAAAATTTCAATAGGCAGAAATATTCCTTCATTACAAACAAACTTATTGCTTCATTGGTTTGCATACTAAAAATGTGAGGAGCTACAAAGAGAGCATGAGTCTCCTCTGTAACAGAAAAATGGTTGGATGGAAGAAAAGTAAATACCATTTATTACAAATGTATAATGTTTGTATTGCATAATTACCCACCAGAATTCATAGACAGCTATACACTTTTCAGCACTTAACTGTAATATTTTGTTCTGTTGGACTGATGATGACTGAAAGTGTAATTTCTAAAACACTAAATGGATAAAGCTGGTCAGATGCAATGAAGAAAATTACTTTTGGAGAATGATGGTCAGCAAACATTTTTCCTTCCAAAATCCCACCACTATTGTCAGATATTGACAAAATAAAAATTCAAATGTAATTTCTTCATAGAAATTGTGAATTAATATCTTCAGTAGCTCTAGTAAGAGTTGAATAAGTCAGATATAGTCTATCTTTTAATGTTTAGACCATTATTTCTCATTGTTTTTCACTGTAGCTAAGAACTTTATGTACCTTAGCTGTTTAGATGTCATACATAAAAGAACTTTCAGTGGTGGCCTCCAAATGTGCTAAAATCTAGCATGTGCTATTTCATGTGCTACTTTTGTTTTTAAAAATTCTTGGTTTTGTTAAAAGTCCCTTTATCTTATTTCCATTTAAATTATAATATTGCATTTAATGTATTGTTTTTATTTAAAAAAAAAAATCAATTCATTTAAAAGAAACAAGATTTGAAGAACTTGTATGCTTGAAATCTTGCCTGACTTATCCAGCTATCTAATGAAAGATATTACCTCTTCCCATGAATTTTTCAATTCTTGGACTATCTCAGTTGTGACAACATTACATTGATTTTATCATAACTGATATTCTGAAACTAAAACATTCTTTTTCTTACTGAAACTGGATATTGGAGTTCCAAATTGAAGAACTATCTACTCATTTGGAAATGCATGGGGAACTAGTCTTATTCAGAGACGTGAAATTCCTTTCATAACATGTCTCTTACTTTCCAAAGTAAGAGAATTGAGCAGTCTGGCCATGCCATATTTACATTTTCTACCTTTTCAGCAACTGATCAACAATGAAGAAAAAAATTAGAATACATGAAAGCTGCATTAATTGCTTCTATAAATATCTTTCTTTTTGTCATTGAAAATAATGATGAGCGGCTTCTTCCGTGATCACAAAAAACATGCCTATGGAATTAAAAAAGTTAGTTTTTCTTTCATTTTTAATGCTAGTATTAGGCTAATATAGGCTATTGAGACACGGCAGTCCTTAATGTCAGCTTTATGCGGTCATCATCCAGTTCTACATCTCCTTTGCACTTGTCACAGGTAGTGCCGCCTTCCAATTCTTCATCTGCCTGGATGAGATTAAACCTGGACAAAACAACTCTGAAAAGAAGAAGAGTACACAAATAGTATTAGTAGGAAGACGTACTTTAACTTAGTAGTATTTGTTCCACTTCGAGGGTGGATTAGAGGAACTTTTTCTTCAAGCTGCCAAGTCACCTTTCAGACTGCAATTGATATCCTTTTAGAATCCACAGAATTACTGGGTGAGCCAGAAATATGCAAAACCGCACCCTTTTTTTTTGTGCATATGCAAATAAATAGAAGACTGCATTCTGTCTTACAACACGTGGGCTGTGCTACAGCGATGCTTGCCTTCATGAAGGTATTCGCTGCAATTCCAATCTGTTAGTCTTTGCTGTAGCAATCCATGTGCTCAGATAAGCTGTTTAAGACCATCAGTCTGATGTTTCCTACCCAGCAATAAAGTTTTCTGTATGCTTAGCTGAATTTGGTGGTTTAGTGTTCATATTGAAGACTTTTAATACTGTTGGTAAAAGGTGCTGGAGGTAGTGCTTCCCAAATTCCAGTAATGACTTTTCAACTCTTAAATCCATTGTGAGCTACAAAGCTGTTTTCTCAATGCAAGAGAAGAAGCTTTAAAGCTCTTACCAGAAGAGAGAAAGTTGACCTAGTCTTGCTGTCTTCAGGACCAAAACACAAATTACTTCAACTTTTTTTCAATAGCTGCAATGAAAAAACAGCAAAAAAAAAAAAAAA
This sequence comes from Fulmarus glacialis, assembly GCF_000690835.1. Taxonomy (NCBI): domain Eukaryota; kingdom Metazoa; phylum Chordata; class Aves; order Procellariiformes; family Procellariidae; genus Fulmarus; species Fulmarus glacialis. The sequence goes on from NW_009190682.1 coordinate 22,477, forward strand.
AAAAAGAAAACAGGGAAAAAGAAGCACAGGTAGGAATGAAAAGAGGAAAACAACCCCTTAACTGTAGTTGGCTCATGGTTAAACTACTAAGCAGCAGTGATTTTATCTATATGTTGGACAAAATGGGGAAAAAAGGTCTTCTTGTGTTGGATATCATAATAAAATTATGAATTACCTTAGTGATGAGTATAATAAATATCTTAGGAACTTTTATGTTCTCAGACTAGGATCTCAGTATCTTACAGCCACTTTTAAAGTGTGTAATGAGAGATTTTTGCGGAGTGAAGGGTTACATTCTCTCCATGTTGTAAACAGGAAAGCTGAAGCACAGAGTAGATGAAATGGCTTGGCTAGTGTCACACATGGAACAAATAGAAGCACCAGTAACTGAACACAGGCCTCTAGTTCTAGACTAGACCATGTGTCTTCCAGCCATATTTCTTCTTATGATTCTGTCTATGATTGGTTATTAAATTCATATATCATTTTTTTCAGTGGAATGACACATTCCACTGTTTATGCAGTGCCTTTCCAATTGTATATGATTTCCTTTGAGAAACAGAAATGTGACTTATTTACAGAGCAAGCCTTCATGGGAAAGAATATGGTATTTATATCTAAATAGTAAAATAGACATTACTTACTACTATGCTTTCATTTGTTTTTCTGTTTTGCTTATAGAGCTGTTGACAGTTTGTTTGCAGTATTTCAGCATAAAATAAATAGTTGCATCTGATCACAGAGATTTTTTGTCATTGAGAAAACCAAATTCTAATAAATAAAGATAATTATAAGTAAATTTACATGTAAATTAATAATATCATGTGGTAGAAGATTTACTAAATTTTCTAAAACATTCACCATTGCAAGTTGGCTCTCTCCTTTTTCACATGATCTTTTTACATAATCTACACTGCTAAATAATGGGATCTCATTACTTTCTGTGGGATGGGTATAGGGGATCCAGGGTGCCTAACTGCTTTTATATATTTAATTTAAATTGTTTTTTACTGCCACGCCTTGGCAGGTGTGGAAGTAGGAGAAAAAGCACGCTTACTTTTGGAAAGAGAGTTTAGGGTGGGGAAAAATATGTTTCTTTGGGGAAAAACCTGTAGTTCCCCAGATCCACACTACAGATCCCCTGTGGACATTTTACTTTTTGTTCCATACAAGCTTCCATGCTGATCAGAGCTTTGGGCGCTTTCAGGATTAGGACTATGTCTTTGTCTGAAAAACAGAAAAGTACATGCATAAAATAAGGAGTAAACTGCAAACATGAGACTTGAATAGTGGGATGGCATCTGATTAAATCCTACATTTTAAAAATACATTTATTAATTAACAGGGGGTGAATAACGAAGTTACTGGTTAATACAGAATGTCAGATTATTTATGTTGGCTGAGACTGTGTGAGTTTATCAAGATATCTAATGGAACCTTTAATACAAAGTAAATTGGTAGCCCAATAGGAGATGAGCACCATTACCTAAAGAATTAAGATTATAGGTAGCCAAAGGAATGGTTTGCAATAGTCATGTGCATTCTCAGTTCTAAATTAACTCAGCAAAAAGGAAATGACCTGCATACTGTCATAGCCATGTCAATGAATATCTCCGCTTGTGTTCAGCAATACCAAAACCATATAGCGATAGTGTTGGGAAGTAAAAGGAACAAGGAAAAAAGCAGTATCGGAATATTTGTAACATACTAGTGTAAACTGCTGTTATTCCTTTCCTTGGTTGCTCCCTGTGATTCAGTGGAAACTGATAGTCTCATCTCTCATCTTCTTTTAGGGATTATTTACAGGGGATGATTCATCCCACCTATCTTAGATGCCTGTGGTAGGATGGGATGCCTTCCTCTCAGGAAGTGCCTCTCCCTCTCTCCAGTGGCTAGACGAAACCAAGATAACTAGTTTCAACTAGACAGAACTTTTTGATGACAAGTTAGACCACATAAATTCTACCTCCTGACTCAGAAGGGCTTTGTTTTTAATGGAAAAATTCCAGAGACGGGCAAAAAGTATTATAGATAAAGGCAAACTTACACATTAGAAGAAATTGGAAAGATTGGGATCAGTTAGCTTGGATAAGAGATGAATAAGGACATGCATGACTGAAAGAAACAAAAAAGAGGATGTTAAAAAAGATAAGGAACTCTGAACTAGTACTTATCTTCTATTGTCATAAAAGTACAAACACCATGTGAAAAAATGCAATGAGGCTTGCATGAACACAGAACACATTATATAAATCCTAATATTCAATAGTATTCAGAAAAGGCTTAAGCCTTTTACTCCTATGAGGAGTAAAAATACAGAAAGTTATATTAAGTAGATTTTTATTTAGGTGAGAAAATACCAACACTTAGAGTGTAAGACAGCCACAGATCAATGGGCACTGGGAAGAACATTCCTCTGTGAATGCATGTTTCAATACTTAGGACTATTGGCAAGGACTAGTATTTTTTCCTGAAGTGTCTCTTATTGATAACTGTCAAAGGCTGGGTACAAGATAAAACCAATTATTTGATCTACTGTGGCAATTTTTGTGTTTATATTCTTTATTTCTAATGTGAAAACATAAGGTTAAAGAGAAAGCTAGTTTATTTCAGATGCTATGGAAATGGATTAGGTTTTGCATTAAATCCTCTTATGGTGTTAGAGGGTGCAGTTGTACCAGAACTTTTATCCATAAAATGTGAAGTAGCTTTCTATAGATTGCTGTAGGAATGTATAAATTTTGAAAAAAATGTGAAATGCCAGTGAAAAATTATACTCTCTGAGTCCAATCAGATTCTTGTTTTGAAAACATCAACTTGTTATTTTTACTCTTTTCCACTACCTTTCTTATCTACTAGTCATATCTCAGTAGCAGAGAGAAAACTATAGAACTGATTCATGAAAGAAAAAGGAATTTTACCAGTGAGCTGAAGAATTTAAGTGTAAATTCTCTCATTTTCTCACTTCTTCAGGGTTTTTTAAAAATCAATTCATCTGTGGATGTCCCTTACGACAGCAAGAAACAGCTTTTCATGAAACTCACTATACAGTGTTGTTTTTGTGATGGAGCATACACCTGGTTCACTGATCTCTGCTTTCAACAGTGAAAGCATGCACTTCCCAGTAGTGGGGATTTGCAGAAACAGAATACTCTAGCTCCGTATACTGGTAAATAGCTGCCTTTAAGAATTTTGAACAGAAATGTGTTGCTTCTCTTTCTGAGACATAGCATATGCTGGTATTGTGCATCTTGAAATAACTTTAATATGATATTGGTAAAACCAGGTTATTCTTCTTTAGTATGTCTATAAAAAGTCTTTTTTTTTGACATAAATAAAGACAGTTTAATGAAAATATGGTTTGCCCAGTGTAGAATAATGGATTCTATAAAACATATTTATTTAGTAAGTTTCGTAAATAGCTAGGATTTCTTCTGAATTTATGATTTCTGTAAATCTGAAAAGAGATTTATTTACCTCTACTGTTTTCTTCTTAAACCTGCTTTTAACATGTACTTGTATTTTTATGCTTTGATACATATCTTTACTTCTTGTTGAATATAATACCGCTATATAGGACCACACCTAATGAAGCATGCAGGTTTAATGATAGTTTAGTTCAATGTTTGAAGTATATAGTAACATATCTTTTACTGAAATAGTCTAGCTAGCTGGCCTGGTTTTCTTTAAATAAATAATAATAGATCCCTTTTCTAAAGAAAAAGTGTAACTTCAGCAACAGCACATTTAAAGATTATGTTTGTATGATTCCATCTGTTTTTATCAAGGCAGCTTTTGAGGCAGTTTACGTTATCCAGCTCTATGCTACCCTTATGTGATGCTTTATACTGAAACAGATGGTGAATCCAGTTGCTAAACAGGGAGAAAAATGAGAAGAATTAATCAGAAGTCATAAATATCTGAAAACCTCAAAGTGAAAAACATTTGACACACAGTTAATGCTATTTTTACCTCTTATACAATGTTTTTTTCCTAGTAATATTTAGTAAATGGAAGAATTGAAGCACAAAAGTGATTTCAGATTCATTGTAACTAACACTTTTTTCAGGTTCATTTGTTTTTAAAGTAGTTTCCTAAAATAATTTCCTAAGCCTTCTTTTTCTATCTAGAAAAATTAATTTGCTGTGTTCTCAAATTGAGATGAAGGTGCATAGGAAAAATGTGGAAGAAAACAGAACACAAAAATATCAAATCGTTGAATGAAAGTATTTATTTTAAGGTGTCCGTCATGTGACGTACTCTTACTAGAGTGCAGATAGCATCAGTGAAATGTGTAAATTCCTGATACCGTTTTCAGAATTTAGTATTACCTCCCAATTGATGTTCTTTGAGATCTATGCCTCAAAAAAATTAATATAATCTGGTCCATTGGCACTGGAAGAAAATTTATGATTTACAGCATAGAATACAAATACTCTTAGAACTTGCATTTTTGCATCACTTCACATTTCACAATCATATATGGAAACTCATTAACCCATCACTGGAATAAAGGCACCTCTGAAGAGAAGTGTGGCAGAAACGTATGGCAATGCAAGAATCAAGTTGGAATCAATACGTAAGGCCTACTGTATGCAATTACAGAGAGTTGTTTAGGTAGTCAGAATGTAATAATCAAAGGTATAAGGTTCACTGCATGCTTCAGTAATTCTTATTTATCTTGTGAGGGATTTATCTTTCATGTAATGCTAGTCATAGAAACCATAGTGCCTATATTTCTTAAAGTACACGGAAGACCAAGAAGTCTGTTCTGGTTAATTAGTAATATGAATAGGTGATTACAAGGAGACTTTCTGATGCAAATAAAATTAATTGAGAGATACTCATTTTTCACTAAGTGTAGAAAAGTTTTAGAAAACATTCTTATTAAAAGCTGAATACATACAAATTACAAAATCTCCTATGAATGCCCATGTTTTAAAAAGAGGTCTTCTTGACATTTTACTTTTTCCAGTAGGGCACGTAACAAAATGGTCACACTCTTCCTTCTTCTATAAAATATTATGGAAAAGTTGTGTATCTGAAATTTACCTCAAAAATTGAATCTTTAAAATAATATTACAATTCATGCGTAGTTTAAGAAATCAGTCATGTAAATCTGAAGGTAGAAGATGCAGTGTGATAGATCTACCAAGTGGAGTATTAATAGAAATCTATTATAGCTGCATCTCTGTGCTTCAGTACGTCAAGAGGTATGTACTAATTCCAGCTGCTGTTAACACATGGCAATATTAAGAACCAGAGCTCTATGATGTATACTAATATGCCAAAACTTGTCAGTGTCTTTTGCATATTATATGCTCCATCAGTTGTATTTGGCTTGTTAAGGTCACATATAAACAGAAGGATTTATGTTTTGCTGGAACTTTAGTGAATAATATTAATTTACTTTGAAAAAAAGAGACCATTAAGTTTCTTACAAGTTTGGTTTTTCTACTGGGAGCATGATAAAAGTGTGTTATTTTCCTGTCGTGATTTATTTTGTTTTTCTTCTAAATGAGTTGTGCTGGACATTAAATTTGCTCAGATACCTTCTGCTTTTCCAGACGCATGTCCATTTAACAGTCGGTTGATCTTCTAGACTATTTTTTTTGTTGCACCGTTTTTTGTTTGTAAGTAGATATGAAAGAGGTGATGTTGGTTTGCATTGAAATTTTAAAGAAATTGAACTGACCACATATAATGAGTGAGTAAGAACACTCAATATTATTTTCCAAAGAAATTCTGTAACATTATATGAGCTAGACTTTCCATAAAATTTTTGAAATTTTAATTTTGCATGCTGCCCAAACATTCAGCAAATAAATTTTCCAAGGGACCAAAGCTGACCTCACACTTACTGAAATATCTTGCCAGCATGGGACAAAGTAAACTTTGGACTATCTTTTTTGTGTCTTTAATGGCTGAAGTGATGTTTTCAAATATTACAATATTGAAAACTTTGGCTACCTCGGTATATGATAGCATGACAGCTATCACAAGGTAGAAATTTCTTACTGCACAGTTTTGTTTCACATATTGACAGGGTACCTTGATTCCGTTCCTGTTTACTGAATTTCTCTAATTATTAAAAATAAGCACTCCATAAACTGTAGCACAGTAACTGATGTTAGTTCCTATTATCCATTGCTTTTGTTTTATTTTGTTCTTTAAGGAAATCATGTCATGGTTTGAAAAGGATGACATATGTTAAATGCTGTCCTCCCTAGACCACATACAATATTATAAAAAGAAATTAAAATAGTCATAAATATTTGGTAACCTGTATGCAAAACAGATCTTACAAATCAGGTTTAATCCAATGTTGCTTTAGTGGTATTTTTACTAGTTTTCTTCTTCAAACTAGTCTTTTAGACTTCATGCAAGTTTGATTTACATCACGACGCAATGTTAGTTTTGTGTTTACGCAGCCACTAAGGAGCATCTGATTAAAACATTTCACAACATTTCACAGTAGTAGACAAGCTTCTCCAAAGCATTTCAAATGTTGCAGTAACTGAAAATGTAAAAGTGGTCTCAGCAGAAATTGCCTGATAGGAAGGTTATACAGTCATTTTCATGCTCTTTTAAATACATCGTAGAAAGGGAACTCTGTAGTGAGTTATTTCTGCAGTGGTGTTCTGCTGCTCACCCTGGAGGAAGGTGGTGTCAGCGTTCCATGGGGACAACACTGACAGTTCCTGCAGACCTCAGGACATCCCAGACACATCTCTCTCTTGCGCTCCACCGCAGTCTGTTAGCAGCAAAGAACTCCAGCAAGTTGACAGATGGGTCAAACGTCTGTCAAGAGGTCCTTGGACCCTGAGGGATTCCTCAAGGGGTCCTTGGAACTCCCTCCTGAGCAACTGTACTTCCTTTTCCCACAGTCCACATCGAAGCTGCTTGGGTATTCATGTGTCATCTGTCTGCACCCTCAGTTTGGGAATCACGACTAGGATTTAATTTTGAATATATCAATGAATGTACAGTCAGAACCAGGCAGTCTCTCATCCCAGTCCCATGTGCATATATCCTCAGCATCCAGGATTGGCAAATATGTATTAATCTCTGCTACATTAGTTCTGAAGTTACAAATCCTCACCACATCTGATGACGTGAACTCGTCACTGTCAAAGGCTGCATCGGCACATTCATCTCTGACACCATCTGTTCAAGTGGTCAGTTTTCCTGTATTGTTTCTTTTGTAGGACTTCCTGTTACTGTGAAAATTTTCTGTTACTGGAAACATAATTTTCCTCATCATTATCCTTCTTTTCTAGCTGGATCATAACATACTAGAAGACTGTTGAGCACAAAGGGAAAAGCTTTTCAGAATAGCTGTTCTTAAGGGATTAAATAATTATCACTGCTGTCCCATTTCTTTCATCTTATAATCAACTCCAAGATAGTACTGGATAGCTCAGTTGAAGTGATTATACATCTGAAATAGAAATTATTTCATCTTTTTGGTATCACAGTGTTTAAGACAGATGGATTTATTTCAATTAATGTTAATATATTTATGGTTCGTTGTAACTGCCCCCTTACCTGAAGACTTGAGTGACATTTAGAGTATAAATCTGTCTGACAGGAACTGATATGCTAGAGGTAAGATTTCAAACTCTTTTATTTACATTGATACTAATAATTAAGAATTTAAGAAATTAAGAAATATTTCTGTACCTGAATTAGGTGTAGAGAATGGGAACTTGATGCCTCAGAGAAGGCTTAATGGAAGGCAGGACCTTTCACTTGAATAATCATCAGTTTTCAAAAGCTTTTATTACATGATGATTATATAATTGTTAATATCCCTAAGATGAATTGATTACAGAACAGTTTTTGTTGATAAAACCAATACTTTAGTTAATATTGTATGGCATCCATTTTGATAATTTGTACAGAGACACTAAGATTAGTATGTCCCTGAAGAAATTTTCATTTATATTTGTCCTTTGCTGAATAGAGTGTTTCTGGATTTTCAGTCCTTTTTTTAATTTAATCTTTGCATGCGAGATGTGGCATGAGAAATTCAGTTTTTTATATCACCTTAAATATATTACTGTCTAATAAAATGTAAATGGAATTATTAAAAGTGCCTAACATACACATTACTTTCTGGGTCTGTTAGGCATTTACAATTCTGTCTCACGGAAAATAAATTAAACTTAGGTCCTCAAACTTTTTAAGCGTTTTGGAAATTTTTATGTTGCCTCTTAATATTTTGCTTTTTTCCTAAAGGTTTCTAAAACACATGGCTCTGATGTATTTTTTTTTAAACAATTAGATTAATTGTCACTGACATGGAATATCCTGGTTTGTGTAAGGCATGCAGTGCCACTACATTTGGAAGAAAGAGCGAATGCTCTTCTACTCAGATATTTATATGTACTTTATTATCTTTGTAGCTGAGTAATTTTCAGAACAAACAGGAGTAACACTTAAGTGTGATTCTATTTTCCCTCATTGTCTCCTATTACAGTAAGCAAAAAATTGTTAAATTTTTGTGAATTTGTTTCAAACTGCTGAATTATTGTTACAAAAGAACTAGTTATTGAGATTAAGATCCAAAAAGTATGTCTTGTACTCAATAGCAAGTGATAATGCTTTAGATGTTATGAACGTTTGTTCAACTGCTTTAAACTATTCTCTGTCAAAGCTCTATCTACAGCACAAAATAAGCTTTGTCCTTAACAGGACAGAGCTGCAGGTTCTCAGTTAATCCTCTAGGTATTCTGTTCCTAGACTACTGGACACCTTAAAGATAATGACAAAGACATAAAACTTGGCTCAGTGTTTTACAGGAGCTAGTGTAGAAGATGAAAGCAGATTTGATGTGCTTATAGTACCCTGGGTTGCAGCGGAAATGTGCTGCTGTGTTCTGTACTATTTTGAGTTTCCTAAGGGCTAACGGCTTCGTGACCAGGATATTGCATTGCTGTAGTCCAGCTGAAAGGTGACAAAAGCATGTATTACAGAGGCCAAATCGTCAACAGTAAAGACGGGATGAATTCTTGTACCTGTTTTAGAGTTATTGTCAGAGAGAGAAGTCCAGGATCAGTTTTAAATTATAGCCTGACTTGCCTAAATGGGGTTGTGTAATGTCAGCCAGTAGGTACTTCACTGTGCCACAAGCTCCTTAAAGTGTTTCTTCCTGCCATCAAGTGTAACTTATCTTTTCCTCAGTTTCTGCTTCCACCTTCTGCTTTTTATCCATGAGCTCAAGTACTGAGGCAGTTTGGTGACATTGTGTTACTGTATTCAATACAATATGATAAAAGGGTGGAATTTTGTAATGCCCACATAGTGTTTTCACTGGAGTTCATGACACCTTTCCAGTTCTTTCAGTCTCTGTGTCTGTATTTTAAATAAGGTTGAAGAAGAAGGGAACTGTGAGGTACATTTTTCTACTGCTCCTCTCTGGTTATGGCTCTCTTGAAATAAACCGTTTCAAAACAGTCAGCCTCTTTTACATACAGTTCATAGTTCATTAACTATGTCAAATGCTGTAGAGAGGCTGAAAAGAAGGAACAGGGATGACTACGGTGTTCATAGTGTGAATTGTCTGACAGAGACATAATGTGCATTGTCTGACAGAGACCATAATGTGCTTTCTATCCCGTGTACTGCAATAAATTCAGATCCTGACAGGTGATTGGTAGTATCCGGTTGAAAGTGTAGGCAACAAGAATATAATAATCAAGGTTTAGCAAGAATATATTTTGAATGTGGATTAGATGTGTGCAGATAGTGCTACCACATCAAGTTGCTGTCTAACTTGTGAAGCCCGAAGCATGAACTTTGCTGCAGCATGGCAGCTGCACACAGATGAGCAGATGTGCATTTGAAAACACGAGAAACAAGCAGGCTGTTCATGACAGGTAAACATTTAAGAGTGTGAGAAAATTGCATCGTTCATCAAGGAGGACATTTGCCACTTCTTTGAAAATTTGCATCATGGGTTTGCAGCTTTGGACAAAGAGGAGAGCTTAACTCACCACCTCTCAGCCTATTCATATGCCCATGAACTTCAATACTCCACTTTTAATCTTTTTAGAAAGATAGCATCCTATGTCACAGAGTATCTACTTTGTGAACATGCTAAAACATTGTTTCAAAAATGACTTAGAGGACTGAGCATTGGAACACCATTATTCTTTTCCAACCTATGCATTTTATTTGAAACTTTTCACATCTGATCCTACCTAGCTTGCAAGATCTGAGAGTGCAGCTTTAAATAATAAGAAAAACCGTGAAATATATGTACGTGTGTGTTTTCTCCTGCAATCTGCAAGTTAGCTAGGGAATAGCATTCTTCTTTTTCAGTGTTAGAACAAAAAAAGTTAAGGTATGGAGGAGGCAGAACTGGACACCATGTAGTTACATTGAATTTAGTTGCTTGATTATTTAACTATTTGCACTTCTCCAAGGAACACGAGGAGAGTGCAGGCGACCATCTGCTCAAACTGAAGCTTTAGGTGGGTACATGCTCTCCTCTGCTTCTAGCAAACCTAGGTGAGCGAGGGTAAACAATTGTCACACAGGGAATGCTTGGCTAAGCACGGTGATGCCTCATGAGCCATCTCAAAGATTCGGCAGCTCTGGAAAGCAGGGTGACCATTTGCCACCTGGATTTTAAGGAGTTTTAACCTAAGTTCCAGTTTAGGCAGCACTTGGATGGACTAATACTCGTCTACTTTGATTACTTTTTTTCATGTCCTCTTTTTTAGGTATAAGCTCGTTTTTTCCAGTCTTTGTCTTCTGTATTTTGTAGTACCTTATTAAATGAGACCTCAAGCCTGATTGGGGCTTTTAGGCAACAGCAAAAGATGAACATTAATGATTAAAATAGTTAAATTTGTTAGCCATGAAGTAAGGTATTTCATGTTTTCAAATAAATCTATTCAGAGGAGATAAAAGGATGAAAATATTAAATACATTAGATATAACTAAAACCTTGATTTTTAAACTCCCTTTTTTCCTCAGCTGATGAGTTAGTACTATGGAGACAATAGTCAATCTCTGAGTCAACCTCAGTGCTTTTATCAAGTAATTAAAGGCAGAATTACTAGCTCTAAAGTTAGGTGTATCATCCTCACAAGGATGATGGTTTTAAAGCAGTTACACTAAGTAAAATGGAAAGAGATGAGGGATTATTTGACATAAGTATAGTGATTAAATTTTTTTAAAGATACTAGCTTGAATATTTGTACATTACAGGCTATACAATTTGACTCATTTTTTCCTAAACATTTTTGTTTTATTCTTAATTTTGTCTCTTCCTAGCCTTTGTCACTGGTTCTTGTTCACTAGCCGTTTGATATTGAGTATCATCTCTATGGAGGTACACTATGGTCATGTAAACAGCATCTGATGGAAACAGAGGAACTGAATTCCTTTGGGCAATTTCTGTTTCCAAATAATTTTTTGGCAGGTTAGGTGCCTGCATCGTATAAGTATTCTCTTCAAAAAAAAGACACCAGGGTTGAATGCTGTATTCCAGTATTGGTGTTTTCCATGGCATTTTGCATCTGCAGCATAAATAACACTTCTCCCTTATTTGTGTAACTAAAAATGAGTTCACTCTTTATGTCTTCACTGCTCCTTAAAAGCTCACGCTGGGTTGCTTTTCCACTAAGATTCCAGAGCTCTTTATAATCATCTTTCTATGATAAACCTCCCATTGGGGATAGAATCTGCATTTCTTTTTCCTAGGCTTCTAGTTTTGACTCTGCAAAAAGTGATTTTGTTTGAACAGGCAAGCTTAATGCACAATTCAGACTGTTGTATCCAACTACCATGTCTTCCACGTTACATACTGTTGCATCATTCTCTGAATCATCCATAAATTATATATTATTTATAATTATAATATTCTATAACATTGTATCATTAGATAATGATTATATTC
>NW_009190683.1:0-13207 GCF_000690835.1 Fulmarus glacialis
GGCCATCTCCGGAGACAGTGCTGAAGCAAGCAGAGCATGAGGACAGGCAAAAAAAATTAGGAAAAAAAATCTCACCTAAGGAACTTCATCAGTGGTTGTCCTGCGGAGATCTCTGTCCAGGGAGAAAGACTTGTAAGAAACCAAGAGAAGGAAAGGCATTCGGGTTGGGATTGCAACTCTTCCTGCTGTTGAACAAATGCCTCTTTGCAGCATTAAATCTACATACTTTTAAAATAAAATTCTGTAATATTAAGGACATAAATATCATAAGTTCTGTATAGTTTTGTTAAAACATTGTGTCAAAGGCCTTCATTTTACACCTTTGTGCTGCAGTTTCTCTCTATAGTATGGAGGCAGTGCCACACACCAAAGATTTTCTTAGACTGCTTTCGACTTACAGAGCCACCGCTCCTGTTCTCTGATGTCTCTTCTCCTTTTTCTCTCTTGGCATCGATCACAAGTGCCAAGCCTGTTGAGAGTACCATTCAGAACTGATTTTGGTTTGTGACAACGAAAATTGGTCATTTTTACTTTTCCGTGGACACATCAGGTCCCGGGTGCCAGCTAAACTAAACACCCACCTGCAACGAGGGCTGGGGGCTGGGGCAGGGCCCCCGAGCAGATGCCGAGAGTGAAGACAGAGGCAGGCTGGAGCCGGCGTGCCTGGCAAGCCGGGGGCACGAAGAGGCATCTCTCGCCTCTGCCCGCAGGAAGGCACCCTGCACCCAGGGAGGTTCCCTCCCTTTCATCCACAAAACCTGGTTTTTGTTTTTGATTTTCCTTATCCCTTCAGGAGGTGGGGTGAAGAGAAAGGCAGTTTCATCGAAGTGTTAACTATGATTCAAGATCTAGAAGGCAGGTCGTAGTGCAAATTAACTCTTTGATAATTGTGTTCCAGAAAACTTACAAATATTTAAACTAATGATCCATGATATAGATTAGTATGACTTTGATGTAGCTTCAAGGTCACTATAAAAAGGACTGGAGTAATATTTTTGTAATTTAAAAGAAGAGGTTACAAATGCAGCACTGTGAACTACAAGGAACAGGATGTGCTAAGGTGTTGAGTCGGTACGCGTGCAACCCAAACTCACGTTCAACTGGTAGATGAGAGTGCAAGCACGGTCAGTGCGTTACCACAATAACACCACCAGAGCCAGCTGCAGTGATGGTTTTACCTCTCACACTTTGCAGTCCACAGACATTGCCGGTGCACTGATATGATTACAGGTATCTCGACAGATCTTTCTTCCCCGTATTGTAAAAAAGTTGTGACATCGGAAAAAAGTTACAGTCTCAATCTGTTTAAAATACTTTCAGAAGTTTTTAAAATTAACCTCTCAAGGAAATGTAACTCTGAGGATTCGGAAGATTTTATTATGACTAATCAATGTTCAAACATTGTCTATCTCAGTTTTAATTTGTAGTATAAGAGATTCACACTTCACAATGAAACAGAACTTTAAACTGGAAAAGTGGGTAATACTGTTTTCTTATAATATATTTCTAACTTATTGGAAGCAAATGTAATAAAAATAAAGCCAGGAAGCACCCTCCACTCATGAAAATGCCCTCAGTCCGTGGGACCAGACTACAACTCATCTGAAGGCGAAAGCCCGGTCCTCCAGACCAAGCGCTTTGCAAGGGGCAGCCTCCCCGCTGCGCCGCACGCCTGCGGGCGCGGGCAGTCCTGCAGAAACCTGAATGCCGCTCCCGAAAGGGAGACCTGCTTTCGAATCACCTCCTACGAGCCTGAGCAAAGGGGCTCCTGTAGGAGCCCAACTTATGTGTATTCCCATTTTATAACAAAGCTCTTTACTCCTGTTGTGGGAGGGTTTTTATGTTATTTTTGCTTGCTTGCTCCACAGCAGTTCAGTAGCTTGTGACTTTGAAAGGCTCCAGGTGTTTGTGTCTCCAGTTGTCTGTTGTCAGGACTCTTCGTGAGGCTGTTTGCATGTATTTCGTGATGAAAGCTGACCGCAGCCTTCTGCCGAGTAGTGTTCCCCGACCGACTGACATCTGCAGAGTACCAGCAGCAGCGACGGGCGCACACGCTTTCCAATCCATGCACCGCTCATCTCTGCCGACTCTTTCTTACAGCTTTGGTTCACGCATTTGGCCAAAATGTGGACTTGGAGCAGTACTATTTCTTACTCCATGTTTTTCTGTAATGCCACTCTTAAAAAGATACCATATGCCTTTGATCATAATTTAAAGATTTTACTTTTGTTTTCTTTTTGCAAATTTATACATAACTACTGTAACTATAGGGAAATTCAAGCAATATGAAAACAGCACAGGAACTCTAACTTCAAAACATGTCCAAGTTCTCAACCAGTGCAAACGTGTTCACTTTTTCTGGCTCTACGCTAATTTATACTGTTCACATACAGCATGAAGACACTATGGTGTACTTTATTATCTCCTGAACATTGCCGAGCTTGCTTGCTTTATACATATAGCGTACATATAATGTAATGACTTTTGGAAAAAAAAAAAAGAAACAACCAGGAAAACCTTCTCCCTGAAATTGCTGTAAAGTGTTTTCTATTTTTCCACAACATGTCTTCACAGTCTCAAAATACAGCTGTCAAACCATCTTATTCCATATTTTACATTCGCTGGTCCCTCTTCATCTCTTTCTTACTTCTGTTTCTCCTACTGCTTTTTCACCCAGAGCAAATTCCTAACCTGCCTGCAGTCGCTGAAACGCGCTGCCTTCGGCACGAGCAGACCCCAGCCCCACCGACCCGCCATCGCCCGTGCTGGGACAAGCTACAGCCCCAGGGCTGGTGCTGGTGGGCACGGGGGCTCCTGGCCAGGGCAGGAGGAAGGACGGGCAGGGGGGCGAGGCGATTCCTGTAAGAGGCCAGGAACAGCGTCTTACCTAAAACTCCTTGGGGCGTTTCTTCATCCCCTCCCTGGACTCTGTTTTCAGTCCTACCGCTGCTTTTGGAGAAAGTCTCTGTAACAACAGCAAAAAGAAAGAAGCAACTGAGACAGTTCTTGTCTTTGCCGTCTCTTGCAATTTAAGATACAGTACTCCAGAAGTCAAGCCAAGGCTGAACTTTTGTTGTGGAAGCAATCCCCAATGACCAAACATTCAGTTTATAGAGAGAATAATCAACTTTTCTCACTGTAAGGACTGCAAAAAGTCATTTCTGAGCCTTTTGTTGGAAAAAATCATTCCTTTATGCTGTTTTCCCAGCATGCACATGCATCCTTTGAAAAATAAGACGGAAATAAAATGAAATAAAAAGGCTTAGCGAAATCATATCCATTGCACCAAATTCTGGTTTCTGAAAACAAAACACAAAAGCATGATGGCAAGCACAGTTCTGATGCTGGTGAAACATCCTCTTTCAAGATTTTGGAAAGAAGTGTTTCAATCTTTTTGTTTTCAAATTACTTTTTGTTTAATTTAAAAATATTATAGCGTATGGTAGGCAGTAAAAATGATAACTCATAAAATATTTTTCAGCAAGAAACTATTTTTTAATGGCAAATCACATTTTTGTGAGATTTGTCAGAATGTTATTCTCCAGGTTTTATTATCATTTGAAATGAAGACAAATTTGAAAGGTATGGATTATTCGGATAGTAAACTTTTTAGTATTTATATTTCTAAAAGCCCCTATAGCTAGCCAGAGCTATATCCTTTACTGTGCTTGTTTGTTCTAACAGGTTTTAACCTTTTTTTATATTGTTCACTAGAACCAATACATACATGTTACAGACACAACATGCGACAGAGGTTTTCTAGAAATTCCTTGTCCAAGAAAGGAAAAACTTCTCTCTTTCTACTGATACAGGGGAAAAAAAACCTTCCCTTTTTGCACAATATATGCCAAAAAAAAGCGTCTATCATGTCTTTCAATTTTTCACACCCATTTCTAAGCAAAGGTGACTTCAGCTCTTTATTGCTTCTTTTATTTCAAGGAACACTTTCTGCAGACTCGCTCCTGGGTTCTTCTTTTACCCTCATTGATTTTCCATTATTTGGCTTTGAACTGTTGCTTGTTATCTGAGGTCTGTGGTGAGTTTTGCTTAAAAATTTATATCACTGTATAGCTTCTCTTTCTTTCTGGTTTATGTCCAGTTCCACCTGCGTTGTTGGAAGCATCGCTTACTTGCTCTTTCTTTTTTCTCTATTTCTGTATTACTTTTGGTTTGTTTTCTTTGTCTTCCTTGCTTTTTTTCCTTTTTCTTGCTTTCTTTTTCTGTCTTTCCATCTCTGACATTCTTTTTCTATCTTTTCTTTCTTTTTCTTTTTTTTTCCTTCCATCTTCCTCTCTCTTCTTCCTTCCTTCTTCCAACATTTAAAGGTGAAGACATGCTCTTTCCCCCCAGAAGCAAGCCCCTTCCCCAGCCCCACACAGACCGGTGCCCTCCGCTCCCGCCCCAGCGTGCAGCACCCCGTCAGGACCCTGGTCCCGGTGCGGGTGCTGCGATGAGCTGGGCAGGGTGGCTGGATTTGGGAGACGGTGGGAGTCTCTGCTGTCAATAAAGTGGGGCTAAAACCTGACCACATTTACCTTACAAAATCAACAGAATTACTTTGGGGTTATTCTCTTATAACTAAGGCTGTATTTGTTTTTAAACTTTCTGTTTATCCTTTTTGTATCTACTTCACATATTTAGGCTTGCGATCACTTGGAAACCTTAATAGTATGTATGAATCACCTTGTTTTCATGAGGTCCCAGAATAGCATTTGTAGCAATTAAACTTGGATTGAACCTGACTCCTTTCTTTTGCCTATGGCAAACTAAACCACCGATGCCAAACAAATTTGCATTAATGAGTTATTTTCTTATGAGGAAGAAAATACAACCTTTTTTGGTTGTTGCTATGCACATGTATGTTTTGAGAAAGCAACAGCTTACATTGCCTAATGCCAAAATAATACAGCGGGGAGGGGCACACGCCAATTAACTTTATTTAATGCCAGTTATCAATTAGCAGTGGAAGGGCTGGTGCTGCAGATAGGCTTGTGCGCCGTGAGATGCCTCTGGCCGCAGCTCTGCAGGGCGGAGAGGCTCTCGGCCACCCACCCGCTCAGCTCCACAGCCGGCTGCCGGCACCGCAGCAGCTACGGCCAGTGCCGAGCAGGATCCGGGCTGCCTCTGAGAAATGAGAAATGCATTTGTGGGTGCTCACAGAGTGTAGCATAATGTGGCACTGATTCTGAACACAAAGATCCATTAGCAGGCTAATTAGCTGCTGTGTATATTCCAAATGAAAAAAATACATACTATTACAATCACGTTCATTTGATTTCACAATGAGAAAGCATTTTTTAAATACAATTACATTTTAATGAGCTAAGGATATAAATACATAAAGTGAAAATTCTCAAGTAACAGGGTTTCACCTGTTTTTACAAATGAGAGCAGCTTGCACAGCACGTGTGAGTGCTGCGAGTATGAGCTCATGAGTGATTTCCATTGCCATGGCCATAATACTGCAGGTGTAATTAAATGCAAGCAAAACAGACACAGCTGAGACTGACAAAAGATTTTCCATATGCTTTGGGATAAGCCTGCATTTCCTCCATATTTCTCTTCACATTTTCTTCCCAGGTAAACAGTTCTTGTGGCCAATTGTTCCCTATGACAAGTTGTCTGTATTTGGTGAATATTGATGCCCTACCACTAGTTCTTATAGGTTTTTTTCCTGTAAATATCAAATCTTCTTAGTACTGAATATTTTTACTAATGAAAGTGATGACTTATTATTGTTGTCATTTCTGTGTTTGAAAAAAAAATAAACAGAAGGAACTATTTAAATCTCTCCCTGTAGGGTAGTTCATCAACCAGACAGGATTTTTCTGCATTTTTTACCCTCTCATTAGATTTTCATCAGCCTTCAAAAGCAGACAGACACAACATTGCTCCTCCTCACTGATCCCCTCTCTATACACACAATGATAAAATTGCCCTTTCTGTGCCTGAGTTTCCCAGCTTCACCGTGGTTGTGTTCAGGACCCAAACCTCCATTCTGCGCCCGCTGTTTGCATTCCTGACCCCTGACTCTATGAGTTTCTGTGTGGCTGTATTAGAATGAAACGAGGTGACAATATGTCCTATAATGAGGATATATTGCCCCATCCTGCATCCAATAATATAACCTATCATCAGGTTATAAGTGATTTTAAAGTAACCACAAATTTCTGATGAGCAATGAATCTTCATCTGTCACAATAGAATCTACGAGGTAGGGTCTCTCATGTAAGACCTAGATGATATCCACTGACTTTTTCTCTTGGGTCTCATAATTAGCAATTCTACTGAAAATAGTGAAGGTGTCTTTAATATAAAGTACCATCCACTCCTCCCCTCTTCTGTACATGATATCCTCTTCAATCCCTTTCCACGTAATTCATAACTAGAGGCCTTTATATTCTATCACTTGCCTCATACCTCAAGGTTTTAGTAAAGCCAGTTTTCAAATTGTTTCTTCTTTGTTGTTTCTTCAACAAAAGTTTCGAGTCTTGCTTCCTACTCAGATACCTGGCTTGGTACATTGGCAGCCAAAAAAAAAAGTCGTCTTACTTTTTTGCCACACATCCATCTTTCTTTTTTTTTGGCCACAGACCACAGATTAACGTATAACAGCTCTGCAGCAGTGGGACTGGTGTGACAAGGGTGCCATTTCTCTTTCTTTCTGGCCAAAGACAACCATGTACTCCAAAATTTAAACTTTCATTATGTCTGGAAATGTCCCATCTTCTGTTCTTTAGGATGGGAGGGAAGTATGCAGCAAGTTCAGGGAAGTAATACTGCAGAACCATATTATTTGCCTCTTTCACTTACTAATTTGAGACAAAATAATAAGGGTGATGTCAGAATAATGCAAACGGGGAGAGCCTTAAGAAGTACCAGCGCTCAGACCACACATACTTTTGCACATCATTTTTTTCCTTCTTTCTTCGAGTGAAATGACTGACAGCCGTATGACGCAGCCAGAAGAAGAAGGCCGATGGCAGTGCCTGCTGTGACAAACCAAAAAATGCTCACCGCGCTGGGGTGGCTGCCTCCGTGCACCCCTCTCTGTGCTTACCCACACAGCCTTCTGTCTCACCGGCTTCGCTTAGCCTGCTGACTTCAGTACATTGTGAATGGTGTATGACATTAAATACTGCTAACCACCCGGTGGGCATTCCCGTCGGAGTCCCTTGCTAGGATATTGAACTCAGGAGAGAGAGGCCAAAAAAATCCCTCGGCACTGAAGAACCCGGAGAGGGAGCCTCAGCAAACTCCTTGTAGGGGCTTGCACAACCCTTTTAAGCAACGGTGACGTATATACACTATCACCAAGCCCAACACCCAATGTGTTCATGGAGATGGGCTTTTCTAGGCTTTACATAGCAAAGAAGTGGAAGTACATACACTGTAATCTATGGGTTTATACTGCCTGTTCTCTGTACTGAGCTCTGAATGCCTTTATGTGATTTCTTGGCTTGTCAGCGTTTCCAGCTGGCATTTTACCTTCAACTTGGTTGAAATGTCAAGGAGTTGATGACAAAACGCTGCAGAGTCATTCACCTATGGGTGGTATGAGGGTTTGCCTGGCAAAGGGGCTGGAAAGCTCTGCCAAACTCTCTTCCTGATTATTTTAGGGAACAATGATTTTAAAAGTCAGAGAAAAAGTGAGAAAACATGAGATTTTAAGAAAAAAGAAAATGTGCAAGATGGTGGATCCTCATGGACACAATTGGGACCCAATTCTAAAGAAAACTCAAGAGTAGTTTTGCTGTTGAGCAGGAAAATGAGGCATGAAATAGCGAACAGGCTTCTTTACTAACCTTATGAAGCTGTGTATTTTCACCTGGGTAATCTAAGGACAAGAATAATCATTTCAGAATCAGTGACATATCTATCAATCAGCTTCTGCCAGCACCTACTGCCAAAGAAGTCAGGTGTAAATGAGAATACCTTGCCTCTGCAAGTCTGAGCTAGGACGGGGCAATGGGCAAGACCGGGGGACCTCCAACCTCTGGGAAAGAGAAGGGACACTGGAGGGCTGGCTTTGAAATTTAAATAGAGTCAGAGTGTGGATTCAACTGAGAAGATGAAGAGAACCAGGTTCCTGTGAGGACTCAAGCACAGAACCTGGTGAGGTCCAGGCTAGAGGTAGAACTCCATGATGCAACTGTCTACAGACATGGCTGTTTGCAGTGAAAGCTGCAAATTCAAGAGTTCCATCAAACAAAAATAGCCAGGCTCGCTCTGATGTCAGCACTTCTAGTTAGAAGACTTTGAGTTATGGTTATGTTAGGCGACACTGATGGTTCTGCTCATTCTGAGATGCTCTACCCCATCAAGTGCTGAGTGGACTCCTTCAAAAGCAATTTAAGTCCTTAGCAGTATTCTGCCTGAGTAAATAGAGCTCTTTGACCCAAGAAATCCCTGTGCCATAGGTGTATGTTAGCAACAGCTAATGAGGTAGGATCAGCTAAAACAAAGTATGCTGTGTGTTTGGTCACAGTTATTCAAGTCTGAAGAGAAAAATCAATGCTGGGCTGAAATATCAGCTGCCAGGCTCTATACGTATGGAGGCTGCAGAGGGCTGGAAGAAAAAAAACAGATGGGGTGATGTCAGTGTGCTTCCAGAGGCTCCTCCAGCATCTCTCATAGCAGAGGCATGGATTGTTGCATGGATTAGAAAATCGGGGAAATCCATTGATTTTTTTTCTTACCTGCCTCCTTAAAATGACACAGTGTAGAAGTACAACTGCAACATTCATCAGATACGTTCTTGTCAAAAGATTTAATGGAAGTCCCTAGACTATTCCTCCTCAACATGTCAAGTGGTTTAAAGTCCTCTAAATACTAATGGAAGAAAACCTTTGTTTAGTGTTAAACTGAGCTGTCCCCTGCACTTGTTCATTTTTCTCAAGAGTAGAAAAATAAAATAAGAAAGGGGGCACATGCATTACTAGGCATACAAGTCTCCAGGACACTCTGAGAGTTGAAAAAGCTTTTCACTCTTGCTGCAAAGATGTATGAGTGATTCATTGACCTAATTTGTAATTTGTCCTTTGGCTCATTTAGGAATTTGGAGGGCGAGGAGCCAGAAGTAACTGGCATTTGTAGGTGCATTTATTATACAAAAATATTAAATACAATATTTGCACAAAATGCAATATAACATGATGTAAAGCATATATATGTGATGTGTGTGAGCATGAAATTCAAATTCACTCAGAGACAGTTAAGGGAATTTATCTATCCATAAATATCTTGATTGGAGAACCCTTGCATATAAGTTAAAACTACATTAGAATCACCTATTTGCACAGGTAGGTGGAAGCTTTCACTGACTCCCGGTGTAGCTGCAGGAGTATTTAACCCAGACAGTATCACTTGGCCAGCTAGCACGCTGCAGGTTCGCCTGCTTTGGAGGTACCAAGGCATCACTGCTCTCCTGGACACCAGCCTTCCCACAGGTTCTGAGTCCTGGCCACCACAATGGTCCTTCACACTTCCGAAAGGAGGTCCAGTCCAAGCCCTCTCTAGATCCTGACTTTGCCATAGGTACGTGGACGACAGGGGAGGGTCTGACCCATGCCAGTCGCAGCTTTGCCTGAAGTCCGTGCCAGGTCCTCCATCCCAGTGCACCATCACCGCTCGCTGGGCTGTAACTGCGCTTCTTGGAAGTGAGAGGACAGATGTCTCTGGCCCCTCTTGGGTGCTCTCATCGCAGTGATGGCTCCCCCTGAAGTGTCTTTGCTGGTGACCTGAGACACCTTGTATCTCTGCCTGATGCACCGTGCAGCCACAGCCAGACATTGCCATATCCGTGCCATACCCATGCCATCGGTTTATCCGCCCTTTGCTGTCGATGAGAATCAAGTGCTGCGAATGTCCTACCCACCGGAGTCATTGCAGCCTGCAGAGTGGCCTGCTTCTTGCTGGTCTCTGCTGGCATCAAGGACAAGCAGATAAATCAAGTTACCCAAAGCTTCATCACATGAGCAGAGCAACAGAAGTGAGGTAAGAGATATACTCATCTCACCATTTTCCCCTCCTTTTACAACTTTTTTCCCCCCACAGGCTCCACTGCCTACTCTGCAGACAGGGAGACTGTCCTGAGAAGAGGCTACAGACAGAGGAGAGGGAATGTATGTGCTTGGAGGTGAAACGAGGCAGAAAAAAAAGCAAAGAGCTGCTTCAGAGAAAAGTGCAATGTACTCATAAGTAAGGTCAGCTGTGGTCTTTTCACCACACTTTTGGTTTCACTCAAGGTGCTTTTTGCTAGTGGCTGTCCCAATTCCTGATAGATGTGAATGCTGTTCTTCAGAAATCTTTATCAGTAACAACAGAAACTCTGGTTTGCCCTAAAATCATACTGGTTTCTTGGCCTGAACAATTTAATGTAGCAGCAAGCTCCCCCAGGAAACTGCAGACTGTGCAAAATGTAATTTGAATTTCATGGATTGTCTTTTGGCCTCTGACACATCTCTTCAAGCCCTACATGT
The DNA here is from genome assembly GCF_000690835.1 of Fulmarus glacialis. Taxonomy (NCBI): domain Eukaryota; kingdom Metazoa; phylum Chordata; class Aves; order Procellariiformes; family Procellariidae; genus Fulmarus; species Fulmarus glacialis. Next base: position 10,482 of record NW_009190683.1, read on the forward strand.
TTTAATTGCTTTTATCATGTTCTCCTTCTCCTTGTCTGCTCTTTTAAAACCACATTCACCTTCTCAGTCTCTGCTCATAGGAAAAATGGTTTTTTGTTGCTTCTTGTTTGCATTTTTGCTGTTGTTTGGGGGACTCTATTTTATCTTCATGAGCCGTCTTCAGGTTCTGCCAAGTTCTCATGTGTCCTTCAAGACCTGCAGACATGAAATGCAGAAGCAGCCATGAGCAGCACACAGGCCTTGCATTTACATTAGCTGAAGGTAGGATGGAAGGACAAGGGCCGAATGGTTTGGTGGGGTAAGAAAGACCAGTCATCAGGCTGGAGGAGGCATCGGGCATGTTGTTGAGAATATCCTGGTAGAGGAATGAGATTTTGAGGAAAGAAGAAAATAAGGCTATTTGACCTACTTGATTAGCACAGAAGGTACTCTCTGTGTGTGCTTTCAAAACATGGGAAGAGAAGATAGTACAATCAGTTTCGGTAAATGGGAATCACGCAGCTAGATCACTGTCCCTCTGGGGATTTCCTTTCTTAGTTCCGTTAATGCATAAAACAGAAGCACTCTGACTACCTTGCACTGTCAGTAAACAGCACAGTGGACATCTACGCCATCTCGCATGCAAAGCGTTAGCTTAAAGGAACTGACGTTATGCGTATTCCTGACAAGTCTCTATTAATTCCCACATGAAGCCTCCTTTTTTAATTAAATGTGTGAGCCATGTTAGACTGGTAGTCACTGGGTTCAAACGGTAATCACTGACTATGCTATTTATTATGGAGTAAAGGCTGTAGCAGGGAGGAAAGATATTGCAAGTACTCTTTGCATTTCAAATAAAGAGAAGAAGCTGGTGGAGACACTCTGCAATAGATTGACATGAACTCACATGCCGGAATGGAGCAGGACTGGAGACTAGCATTATTGCTCAGTTTGTAACCTCCTTGGCCACTTTTATAAATGCTTATAATTCTGTCTTAAAAAATAGCAGGTTCAGTCTCTGTTCCCATTGTTTGTACTAGAAGACAGTTTCAGAACCTCATCACTGAAATAATTGACTTTTCCTTCCTCATTTCCAGTCTAAAGTGATTCCTGGGTTGTTTTTTGTTTGTTTGCTTGTTTTTCACCATTTGCTCTTTGGACATTTTGTCTCTTTGCGTGGCTCCTTTCCTCCCCACTCATATCCTGAAACGCTTGTACAAGCAAGCTCCCTTGCAGACATTATCCCGACAGGCCTATCAAGCCAAGCGGCGTGGCCGTGCTGGTGCAGGCTGTCCTTCCCCGTCCTCCCTATGCTCCCGCCTGAGCTGGCCGTTCCCGAGGAGGGGTGCCCGGGGCTGCATGCGCAGCTCCCACGCAGCCCGCGGGTAACACTGCTGCCAGCACCAGCAGCCGCGCTGACACCGCAGCTCGCAGGTGAGCCGCTTTTCGGGGAATATTTTGATTCAGTTGCCTTTTTCATGGCTGTGTCCAACAGCTCCGGGCACCGACGATCCCCACATCTCTGTCCTTTCCGAGGACCTCCAGGTTATGGCAGACGTTACAGCCATTGATCGTAAGTGCCTGTGTTTTGTACCGGTGGATGTCACCCTGTATCCATTACTGCTGTTCTCAAGTCACCATTGCGCCTCAGTAATATTCTAATATATTCTAACTCTTTATTGGCAATAACATCACAACTTTACGTCATCAGCAGGTTTAACCTAATGACTGTCTTTTAGTGCCAGGATCGATCATGAAAATATGACAAAGTTTTCAAAGACTTACTATGGAGAAACTCCACTCCTTACGCCCAGAATTTTCCACTCAATGCAACCTGCTGTTATCTCCTCCTTATCTTGTTCCAGACTAACCTAGGCTCAGTTTTCTCCAGCATAACTAGTAATATGCTTTCCTGAAGTCCATGGATTTTTGCTTAGAAAATTAGTTGTTCTGTCAAAGAACAACTGTCAGGTGCAGGATCTATCTTTTCCAAAATGTTGCTGTATTTTCTTCCAGCCACCCTTCTCTTTTAATTCTTCCTTCAATAGTATTTTATTGGCTTGCAGACTGTTGAAAACAGATTAACAAATTGGCTGTTTGCTTTTTTCTAAAGGCAATACAAGAGTTTTATAATTGCATCATCTCAGTTGATTCCAGACCAAACCTAAGAAACCTGCCACAAAGTGGGGAAGCTGCCTCAGGTCACACACGACAGTGGGGGAAAAGGCTGAAATTCCGATCCCGCAAGACCCCGCTTCCTGCGGTGCCCCTTTTATCCCATGTAGTTTGCCTCATGACTTAGGTGACTCCTGACTCGCACCAGCGGACTCAGGCTGCCTGTCTTCTTCATCTTGTCTTCACTGCACTTTCTTTTGCCTTTTCCCCCAGCTATGTCCGCAGGATTCATGACTCTCAGGGCAGTTCAGACAGACACGTCAAAGAGCTGGGAATGTCCAAGCACTCTGCTGAAGCCGTCCTCGGTGGAAAATTGCTGTAGTCAGTTGCTTCAGGGTACTTGTTTTCTTGAAATGGGGGGAAGTCATCAAGCCGCAGAGAAACGTGGGTGGGAAGAGACCTCCAGAAGACTCCAGCCCAGCCTCTGGACCAAACCAGGGTTGGGAGGAGTATCATGCCCTGGCCTGGCTGTGCTAGCGCTGGCCTTTGCCCCAAACTAACCCTTGTGCTTTACCCCACCAGCCCTCCTCAGCACCCCGTCCCTGCCCTTCTCAGCAACCAGACACAAGATC
>NW_009190684.1:0-32076 GCF_000690835.1 Fulmarus glacialis
GCTGGTGTCTTGTGCATTAACCAAAGGGGAAAGTATCTCTTTGCACTAAGTGCAGGGGACGCTAGTGGTGGAATTACTGAAAGTCCAGGGTCGGCGCAGAGAATACGTGGGGGTGCAAAGGGAGCAAAATCAGATCCCAGCCACAGGGTTCCGGGTGCTTGACATGTAGGTCATCACTGTGACCTGGATTAATAGTGACCAAATATCTGAAGACAGCTGCTTTGGTGACGCACTAGTCCCAAATCGCCATGTGACCCTTGTTTACTCTCTCTAGAGCTGACCTGTGAGGTGACTGAACAGCTCTCTCACAGTCACCTCGTCTTCCAGGGTCACGGATGAACTGGGAAAAGCCTGCACACCTTTCCTCTCTGCTGGAGAGGGAACTTTGATCTCCAGTGCTGCCTGGCTTTTTCCCAAAACGCCAAGTCCACTTCTCTAAAGGCAGGGTTTGCATAATGCAGTGAAGAATGGAGTTAATGTCAGCAACGGACTTCTGATGTCCTAAATCTTGGTCAGTAACAGCAGGATGACATAGCAATAAAACAATGATACAAAAGATTATAGCCTTAACACTTACATATAACTCCTCAATGCAATTTTTATATGCATATGTTTCTACACACACACAAATATGTATACTTTTTTTCATGGAAGAAATGTACATTCCTAAAAAGAAATTCATATTTTAATGCTTACTAGGCATTAAAATAAAGTGCCTTTAGCTTATTATTATTTTTTTGAACTTTATCTCATTTTTGTCTTGCTAGTCATTGTATCTGTTACCCCTGCTTACTGTTCTACTTCCACAGTACTTTCTGTTTTATTATTTTATTGCTCCCTGTTTTATTATTTTATTGGGAGAGTTACACTGTTATTGTTCCGTTGGATATATTAGGTTTTACCACAGTGATTGAATGTTGGCATATGAAATGTGAAATGAAGCAAAATGAAGACATCTAATAATAACAAATGTAACCATTTTGATTTTTTTCCTGTGCTTGCCAGAAGTTGAAAATTTGAGAATAGATGTTGGGGTTTGCTTTTGACTGTTTTAACTTTCTTTGCCTGCAAGTTGCAGATGACTCCTGGAAGTAAAAATATCCCACAAATTTGTTTAAATTACGGAGCATGTGTATGATAGCTTTTGTTTTGTTTCATATTCTTCCTGAAGCTACTAATCAATGGGAGGCAAGAATCTCAAGATTAACACTTTGCAATAAAATCTGAGTCAAGAAAGTCCTCCACACTAGGCAGTTATTTTAGTTTATACGGTCATTATTTCTGTTCCTGTTCAGATAGTTCCTTTTTATTCTGTTGGTGTGCTGACCCTGCTTAATGTAAGTAACTTGAATAACCTTTGTGAGTAGTCGTATTACACACCCTACTCTGAATAGGGAAAAAGCCTGCTAGGAGTAATTCCTGTTGTTTACATTCCTTTTCTTTACAGCAACTTGTTTTTTCATAGTTTTTCTGGTAGTTATATGCGGTAAGGGATGAACAAAAATCTTACATGTTCAGTTTAGCTCTTAACAAACAGTACTATTGTAGTTGCAGGAAGTGTGGGAAGCGTGTTGTCTTCCCCAATTATTAAAAGGGTAAGGCTCCAGTAACTCAAAACCTGGATGCTTTTCAAAACAAAACAAACTTCTATAAGAATTCTACACATCAGCAACGCAACCATTAACAGAGTTTTGTTACTCCAATGAGCTTCTGGAAGAAGTGTGTCTCCTTCATAACGCAGATTTGCTTCTCACTCTGCATATGATGGGTTATACATTACAGTAGGTTCCGAACAATAGAACTTTCCATTCCTGTAAACATAAATTATATATCTGGGACAAAATTGTTAAGGATGTCCTGAATATTGGCCAAGACAGCAAAGTTTTAGGCACTTCGAAAATTGTAACCGCTTCAAATAACTCCAGTAATTGCAATACTGTTTGTTCTCAATTTATTTCCTCCCCAAACCACCATTTCCCTACTCCTCCTGAAGCACAGTTGTAAGTGCAGGTGCCGGAGAGCAGCATTTTGATGGTGAAGGACAGTGCCAGTTTCTGAACTGCAGCATTCATCAGATGGGGTCTCATTTCTGCTGCTTTAATACTTTCCACTTCTGAACTGCTCTGGGGCAAGTTTTGAAAAGGCAGTAATAACGCGTTCAGTTGCTCAGTCACAGTAGTGTTTTGCCAACTATCCTTAATAAAATGGAGCTGTGTTAACTTTCTGCTTTTTTGCACAACAGCTAGGTCCAGAATAGTGGAACGAATGAAGCCCGGATTCCTGTCCATTTGCCCCCTAAATGCTATCCATCGCAATCGTCTCTCTCCCTCCTCAATGCTCCTTATGTCCTCCCCACTGCCAGAGACACAACGTGCTGTACTTAGGTCAGAGCCGTGTTCCTGGCTAGCCAGAATATGTGACAACTGGCCATATTGCTGATGTCTAATAGATGGTGTCTCGGCAGATGTTTTTCCTTTTTCTTCGTGGGGACACAAATTTTGGGGTCTTCTTCCTAACCTACCTGCCAAGTAATGCTGGAGACACAGTACGCTGTGCTGGGGTGGGTGCCCTCTCCTGACCAGCCAGAATACGTGTGACGACACATGTATGACGACAACTGGTGGGGTTGCTGCTCTCTAGTAGAATGAGTCTTGGCTGAGTTTCCCCTGCCTTTTCCTCAATGTGGACCAAAATTTGTATCTCTCCTCCCTAAACCATCTGCCAGTTTGCACAAAGTTTGTAGGAAGTTGATATTATCTATTCAAATGTGGTTGAAATAGTTAGGAGGGATGGTTTGGCAAACGGGTGGACAGGCAACATTATTGAAGTTTTTTCCCTGAGGAAACCAGACTAACATTTTCTACTAGGGACAAAGGCAGCTTCTATTTCAGCTTCTGTAAGGAAGGGTGAACGGTGACCCAGGAGGAGCAGTTAGTCAGGGTGGAAATTAATGGTAGCACTAGAAAGTTTTGAATATAAGTGGAAGGAATGGTGTGATGACTGAAGGGCATGAGCTGTATTCACAGCACTTCATGAAATTTCCAGCAGTACCGTGGGCAAAGCGCTCACCCTCTGCCTGCAGATGGGTCTGCATTTATGCAATTGGACTGATACTTTAATCCACTAACACGTTTGTTTTCTAAATATTTATGCAGCCCTTTGCATGGAAAAAAAGGACAGAAATAGCCTTACAAACAAGGATCATATCTTCCTGTTCTCATCTTTCTATCACCCGATGCTGCAGCTGCAGGAGCTGTCGAGCTGCCGAGGACTCCTGGTGCAGCCAAAATAGCCGAAGTAGGTGAAAGGTTGTGGAGCAGCACACAAACAGGCTGGCGGGCCCAGCCCCACTCTCGGTTCAGTGAGGGAAAGGTCCTGCTGCTCCAGCGCTTGCGCAGTCTCCCCACCCGCTCATAGTTTGCAAAAGTCAAGAGTACAGTAGCTGGATCGTTTTACTGCCAGAGCTGCAGCCGGCCAGCAGCCTGCTTGGAGCTGTAAACACCAGGATATGCACGGCAACCCAGCAGCCCTGAACAGGAGACACCGTTTTTCCTCATTCCCTGCCTTTGTTATCCGTGTCTCAAATAGTGTGTTAACTGCTTTAAATTCAGGGAAAAGGAGAATGGATCTCTGGTTTCAAAATTGCTTTTCAAAAAAATAGCGAGAGGCTTGAATGAGATGAACTGTGGGTGTTTCAAACTGGGAGTGTAGAGATAGCAGAGAGGGAGAAAACTGTTTTGGAGTATAGCTGTACCCTTCAGGAAAAAAGCTAGGACTCCAACTGTGATAAAATATCACTCAAAAGTATTTATCTCAAAAAGCTTGTCACTAGAGCATGTTGAGTTCAGGAGGCTGCTTACTATGTAGGAGAATAGTAATCTTCAGCCAATCTACAGCACTGCAGAGGAAATAGAGGTGAACTCTCAGCATGGGCTGGTGCTGATCTAAGTATATAGCTAGACAAAAAAATGTCCTTCTCTAGCCTCAGCTGGCTACCATAGCAATTCTGGAAGAACATGTGGTATCCTCTATGAGAGCTGCTGACGCAGAGGGAAAAAAAAGAGGAAAGGTATCATCGGGACAACCGCCACTCTGGACTATGGGTGCCTTTACTGTCAACAGCCCTGCTCTTGAGAAGAGCTCCTGGGAAAAGGTGGACAACTTGTGAAAAGTCAGAAAAAAGTGAATGCTACCAGGAGAATACAACTTTCGTGGCCTAAATATGTTTCAGCAGAATCAGAAAACGGTTACATTTTTCTGTATGAATATGGGAAGGGAGGTAGTGGAACAAGATGAATCAATTCAAAAGTTTTGGGTTGGACATCTTAAGAAACACCTCACCCTGAGAAGAAGGAGCTCTAGCTTCACCTTTAACCCTTACACGAGTCATGGGCTTTGAACTGGTACACAGACTGCTTTTCTTTTTCAGTGTGGACCACTGGGTGAAGACGAGATGTTTTTGCTAATTGTTTTATATCAGCTGCACTTGATACTGTTGACTGTAGCAGGACACTTGGTAAAGTGGATGTGGTGGCTTGAGTTTCTGCTCAGAACGATAGCCTTGAACTGTTACTCCATGTTATTTTGTCTGAGGCTGATCTTAGAAAGCACTGTTTCCCCTCTCGTTCCCTCTCAGCATTTCTTTCATCAGATCCGGAAGAATTTATTTTCTTTTAGTGTCCGACATAGGAACTTGAATGAGAAATTTAGCCTAGGCAACACTGAGATAAGGCAAGAGACATCATCTAGAAGAGGACTTGCTATGGTGTTATGTGGCCACCCTTTTAAAAGAGATGTGGAGTTTATGGTATTACTGGAATGCCGCTCCCTCCTAGTGTTTAGGATAACCCAGGGGAAGTTTGTTTCCTGTTTGCAAAGTTGTGACTATTATTACTGAAGTGTGAACTCACAGATATTAGTAAGTTGATCTCATAAAGGCTGAGTTTCCGTAATGTGCTCTATAGAAGATATCCACACAGGAAGCCTGTGGGAGTTTTCTTATTTGATGAAATGTATAACCACAGGCTAAGCCATAATAGCTGCAGTTAAATATGAAAATGTGTATTAAAATAGTCCTGGTAAAGAACCGGTACAATAAGAAATGTTGCCATGCGTAATTAAAATTGTTTGCCATTGGGTCCAAATAAGTACAACAATATTTTTGTATCGTATGACTAACAGGTATCTAATTATGGGTAAATCATCAATGCAACGTTGCTGGAACATTAAGGCCACCCTAAACATGGGAAGCTCTCGATCAATTGTGGAACTGTTTTAACCTTGTAATCTACTAGACTCTAGCGAAATACACAGAGCTTCACTATGCAGTATTAGTATGTGGGGTTTTTTAAACTCTAATTCTTTTAATATTCTTTATTACTTTATCCACATTGGCACTTTCAAATTAATTTGTCGATGTAGTGCTCATCTAATAGTCACTGAACTGAAAAATAAAATAATCAGAGCTATGCTGGTACTTGGTTTCCAAGATTTCAATCTACCTAAAGTGCATGAAACCCCACACTAGTTTAATATTTCTTCATTTCACTCATTTAAATGACACCAATATTCTGAATGAATTGTGGTGATTATATTTATATGCGAACATTCAGAAACATACATGTTATTTAGTTTCTACTTGGGAAAAGACCCCTAGGCATTAAAAAATACTGAATGAAGAAAGTAGAGTTTAATCTGACATATTTATCTATTTTTAAAAAGTTCAAAATGTGTGCAAATACAAATCTTGATTCCCTACTATGTGGGACATAATACCTGGGTACAAATAATCAACAGCATGTTTGCAGGCATTGGTTTCACAAGGCCACCTTCGAAAGAAAATATTTTAACATACTCACAATAGGATACAGTCCGTGAAATGGAAATGAAAAATGTCTTTGTCTCCTGTGAGACCAATTGAATTGTAAATTTAAATGGAAAAAGTTCTGTTATTAACAAGATAGCTTTTCATTGCACAAAACTAGATTCATTGAAATCTGTAAGATCTCCATTTACACCTGATAGGAAACCTTGTAATTTCCTCTTACACACTCACACAACTACTGTTGAAGTGTGAATTGTCAAGTCTTCCATTTCATGGCTAGTAATTATTAATACATATTTAAGTAGGGTTGAATATCTGCGGATTTCCTTATTCCCAGAAAGAAATATAACCTTTCTCTCTGGTTCATTCAGTACTGGAGAAATGTTATGAAATTTTAATACTCGGATCAAGCAATAAATCTACTATAAACCACCAGAAGATACTTTAGCCAAGAGAAAACTCGGTACACCACAAGAGACCTTTCTAGCTTTCAGTGAATGCTGAGAGGGGGACAGTGTTTTCTCCTGGGGATAGCTGTTGGAGCACCAGTTTTCCCTCTGCTTTCCATTCCAGATATGCTGTGTGGAAGATAAGGAAGTTATCAAAAAGAAGCAATCTGGAATTCAGAAATGCATATGTGGTTCCAGCAAGAACAGAGTAATAATTTGAGTAAGATGCTTAAACTGAAACTGCATGGGTGTTGCCACACTAAAGTGAGTGAGGGTATCTGTATTTATTTCTACGGGTATTTTCGGCTGTCTTACAGCATGCACATCAAGTGATGTATATGCTAATCTCCTCTCATAGATGAAAACACAGCATCTTTAAATTGTAAATGTTAAAAAGTAAAATCCTTGCTGGATTCAAATCAGTGCTGAGAATCCTAGTTGGGATGTGATTTTTACTGAAAATGACCTTCTTAAAGGCCTTGGGAAAAATCAGAGATTTTGTAAAAGCAAACTAATGAAGACACTTATATCACATTTCCCATTAACAAATCTTAGTCAAACCTTCATTACACTTCTGATTTTTCCTGTGAAATACAGTATATGGATACAATATCTGCACTTTCCATGAGAAAGACTTGAAGGAGTGATGGATTGCATTTTGAAAAGCAGTCTGTAATTTTGTGTGACTCAGTTTTGGCTGCTTAATAAAGTCTGTGAGACCCCTGCAGCTCTGAGAGACTTCAGTCAGACTTGTGAACCCGTATCACCTTGAAAAATTAGGTGCTAGGTCTGACCAACAGCTATACAGTTGAAAATGTGGGATAAATTTCCACCCCAAGTCACTCAGAGAGACAAATTACAGCATTTTGACTCCCAGAATTTTCTCTTTCAAATAAAAAGGGGGTGTGTGCCCTGTTTAACCATTCCTGTAGAAATCTATCTAAAATTGTACTTTTGAAACATCCAGATAATTCTAGCCCTTTACAGTCAGTTCATGTTTCAAATCTTGTGCCAAATGCTTGAATGCCTTGGAGTAGAGAAGACCCAGAGGGAAGACATAAAATTATATAGGAAAGGCACCAATTCACTCTTGCTGAGAAGTAATTTGGTTTGGTTTAGTAACCTGTGAAGTGGTTCACTAAAATGATGAACTTTAAGGAAACGGTAAAGAGTGTGATTATTGATATCTGCTGCAGGTGACCTTTATGTGCTGAAAAGATCATGAGGTAGTCAAGCAAAAAAATTACAACCCCCTTTTCTTCTTCTCTTTAATGGTCTGAAATTGAAAAATTGGATCTATTGAACCCCAGTTAAAAGTTAGGACAGCCAAATAAAACAAGGCTACAACCTGCAACTTGCAGTTTTCCAAGTATGTTATCTATATACCTTAGAGACTAAATGTTCCTGCTCGAGGGAGTCGTGACTCACCACTCTCATCTGAACATAAATCACTTCAGGTTATTTCCATCCATTCACTACCTCTTCCATTAACTTTCCCCTCTATGGTAAGAAACGCATTCCAACATTTCAAAAGGAATAGATAAAGGCGCAAATGCAGATCATCCAAGGCTTTTTCTCCTGATTCTTTTTTCAGTGCTGTGATAAGGACTGGGTGCCTTGCTATCTTCCCTACTTCTGAGTATCTTTGTGGCTGTTCTTTGTTTGCTGTTTGCATTAATGTAATCAAAACTCCTGCCAGTATTGTCAAATTTATACTGGTATTGATCAGCTCGCAGGATATGGTTAATGCTTTAGCATCATAGTTCCTGGCATTACATCAATATATAGCAGGTAACATTTCAAACCCATTAGCTATGCAGGTGACCCCTTAACTCTCCTTAGGAGCTTCTCTCACAGCTGTACAGAGTCAGCGTGCCCATTACCACAGCATTCTGAGGGTGGCATTTTAAGTGTCATTCATCATCTTGATAACGGACCAAAAATGCAGTAGCATACCATTGGGTATGTCCCATGACACAGACATTGCCTGGGTGTGCTAGATGCTGGGAAATGCTGAAGGGGGCCCAGGCCAGAGCCAGAAAAGCATTGCTTTCCTTTATGTAAATAGCCTTTAGCAATTCCCCCATAATCACGTCACTTGAATTATTTTTTCCACAGCTTCCTTTGGAAAGGGACCCTGCCTGGTCCTGTCCTATCCTACACTTTTCATTTTAATAAACGTGTTTTCCAGAAGTATGCTGAGAAACGTGACTAGTGTTTGAAATACGCGATTGCCTTATTCTTCCAATTTTTTCCATTAGGAAAGTTATTAATCATTGAAATTTTTAAAAATTAATTTTATGTCTGATACACTGTTTACAGCATGGTCAAAAGGATGTGTTTCCCAGTTCTAGTAGAAGTGTATGGACTGTCTGATGCCAGCTGCTGTGTGTATTTGCTACATAGCCTTGGTCTGGCCTAAGAGGAAGTTTTTATGCTTGCAGAACAGATTTATTCTGTGTTATGACTGCGAAACTGAGCTTTCATCAGCAGTGTTCAACCCAGACTTTCAAATGTTTTTTTGAAGTATTTGGGGATGTGACAGCTATGTGTCTGAAAATAGGTTAAGGAGAAGTTGTTTACAGCAAAGGACAGGCTTGGTGTGCTCACTATCTACTACATTGCTGAAGAGCTTGCTGTAATGTTCTGTACTCGTCAGAGTTCAGATAACGACTGACGAGTTTACGTACGAGTAAAGTGGATGATTTTCAACAGGTTTGGTATGAAATCTTTTTGCCAGCTGCAAATAGTATTAAGTATAATGTGTAGATATTGCAATGTGAGATATCAGAGGGGGTCACTGGGGCATCCCTGAAATGATGGGTTAACTTCTCAGCAAGAGGGAAATTGTGTATGTGTTATTTCCAGTTACTGCATAGTGTGTGAATGACTGTGAATGAAGTCCTAATCCAATGTCCACTGCATTCAGTTAAATGTTTCCAGTCATTTCAGCTGTAGTCTTCACTAGGAACTGGATCAAACCTCTGTAAGATAGGAGAGGGCAAAATGCCCAGTGAAAGGAAAAAGTCCGTTTTAGGCTTCATATTTTAAAATTTCCAATCATTTTTAACAACATTCAGAAAAGTATTTTGGATTCTGTTTTGCCTCTTGTTCAGCTTCCTACATTGCATGTAGATTAATTCAATGAGTTGAAAATTATTTTCTTATGACTGTCTAACTTGAGGAAGACCGTGACCTAGGCCACCTTTACAGCAAGGAAAAATAAAACAGACATTCATATTCCTGTTTTGAAATCCTTTTCTGTGTGTGCTTTGTTCTTTCGGCTAAAATAAGCAATACTTTGGTTTTAAAAATGCTGTGAGGATGTCATGTCCATCATTGGTCATAGACTGTCAGAGGAAAGAAGCATGGGATGTCTGAATTGAGAGAGATCAGCAAGGAGATCTGGGATCTGGTGCCAGGACCCGGGGGGCAGGAGGGGAGGATGAACTGATGAATCTCCCCTGTGAGCACCAACATCCAAGTGCACTCTGAGATCAGGAGGGAAGTGAGGGACACCTAACCCTGGAACAGCTGAATGACACTGCAGTGTTACCTGTCTCTTCTCCAGGTGTCTGTACTAAGAAAATACTAGAAAGGTAGGATGGAGCTCTGCATGGAAATCTGTAATACATTGAATGCTGCTTTCTGCAGGGTCTCAGTGAAGAGAGCCTCCTTCTTATTTTCGGTCAGCTATTGGCGCCATGGCCATCGCGTTTTCATAGAATCATAGAATCATAGAATCATTAAGGTTGGAAAAGACCTCTAAGATCATCGAGTCCAACCATTAACCCAACACCACCATGCGCACTAAACCATGTCCCTAAGCGCCTCATCTACACGATGTTTTGTTAGATAGCTCTTGTGAGCTTCCCAGACTAGACATGCATGACATGTTAGATAGCTTCACTAAGCCATCCCAGTTATGTCCATACAGTATAGACTCCTTCTAGGACAGATGTCCCGTATAGTGGTCCTATCAAGGCCTTTTTAGGATTCATACCACTATGATATAAAGGGCTCTGATTAGCTGTTGCTATTACGCTTCTGCACCTCATAGTTAAGAGATGGTCTTGCTGGGGTTTTTTTGGAATTAGAGAGGGAGAGGAATTGGAAGAGAAAGTGGACTTAAGACCCATACTCAAAACAAGGCTAGTCAGAAGACGAGACATGGATTGTAAGTGCTGCACACTTTATTCCTAGCAAGGCACTCAAGCCTGCTGCATTGTTCAGGTCAAAACATCTTTACTTTTCTTTGTCCCTCAGGCTTCAGATAGATGCTCTTGCTATCAGCATAAGCAATGTTTTTTTTCCATGACTCTCTGATGTACAGCTGTTTAGAGATCTCCCTACACATTTACAGGTGTAACTTTGTTGCCTGCATTACCTTAAATTCTGAAGCTGGGTACTCAGCAGGGAATCAGACGCAGGCCACCTCAATCCAGACAGTAAGACTTGGTGAAACATGGGCAAAAGTCCTTAGGGCCCTTCAAAGTATTACATAAATTATGTGTCCTATAGCAACAGTATCTAGCTCTAAGCTACACAAAATTCTTTAAAAGTTTTTCACACCCCACTGTGCCCTTTTGTGTTAGCTCCTAAATCAAGACTGTGAGCTTTCTGCCCAGTTTGTCAACATCTGGAGAGAACAACCCAAAGCTACCATTTGCTACTGCCTGCAGACATCCAGTCTGAAGATCCAAGTCAATGAAGGCATCTCTCAGTGTAGAATGTTATCCAAAATGATCAGAAGCTGAAGGGTTTTCAGAAGAAAAAGGAGTCTGAGCAGTTGACACAAAGAATGATTCTGGAAGATAGCTTGACTGCCTCTTTAAGAAGATTAGAGGAGAGGACACAAACATAGCTGACCCATCTCTTTGTGCTGACTGAGGAATGGTCCCTGAGACATTATGAGAGTTGGTGTCCATAGAGGCCAATGCCCACACCTTGAGTTTTGCTTGAGGCTTGGCACCTCTTTGCACCTCTGAGTAGGGTAAGGAATACGGTTAATTTGGGGAAGGGGGGAGGATGCCTGAATGGAAGACCTCATGCCTTATCCTTTGGGAAGGTCATTTTTCAGTCAACTGCACACAGATACTTACCATCTGGCAGAGGGGACATTGAGGGATGGGAGAGCTCTGCTCAGCAGTGGGGAGAGAATAGTAGGCATTGCTGGGCTTGGAAGGCACTGGAGGCATGTTTTTGTGTGAACCCCTCTGTCAGGGGCTTTTCAGATTGGGATGGGGTTGGACTGAGGAGTGTGCAAGGTTGGTGGGTCTCAGATGGACACTAAATCCTCAGTCCCAACTCTCACTGCCCATGGGCGGTGTTCAGCACTGTGTTCAGAGCCAATACCTATGCTTTATATTGGGGTGGATAGTGGTGTTAGAATTAGGGTAGAGTTACAGTTAGGGAAAGGACGAATGAAAAGAAAATTGAAAGAACCTAGATACCACTGTGTCCTGTGTGATCTGCATGGACATGGACAGGTCTGGTGTTGGTAGTGCACTTAGACATTTTCATTTATGTACTCACGTCATGTATTTTCTCGTGGGCACTAGTCACTTTGCTATTTTTACTTTAAGGATTATTTCAGATATCTATTTAGGGAATGAAAGAAACCCAGAGTGATTTTCTGCCACCTATATAATTTAGAGTTCAGATGAGGGTTGCTATCTGTACAGGCCAATGGTTTATGATTGATTTCAGTGAAAACTTTAGTCACAAAGTATGTTGAAGGCAATGGTTTGGATTCAGAATGGGATTGTGGATGGCAACCACTATGGAAGCCAAAGGGTTTCTCTCTCTAATTTCCACCTTCACAGAATTATCAGTGAAGTGTCATCTTCTTTACATTGGCTTGAGTATGAAGCAACATGAAGCGTTTCGGCTCCATTTCTCCAACTTTTTTGACTTCAAAAACTGTCAAAAATATATTTAATATATTGAGACTTTTGAGGGTGACACTGCCAAAAAAAACCCCATCTTGAGGTTGATTTTTGGTGTAGACCTGTATCAAACTGACTGTCTTAATGGGAATTTATAGTCCTGAAAATCAATCAACAGAGTGGGCTGTTTCAGCGAAGGCTCTGATGATAGTTAGCAAAGAGTCTTCTGGGAGGGTAGCCTTCTGTGAAAGAATCCTGATCCTATAGCCCTGAAAGTCATGCCGACTGGTGGAGGGTGGCAGGATAACTGCAACTTGCACACTTCATGTCATGCATTTTCCTCCAAAACACACTTCTTTCCCCACGTATGTGGTCTGTTATACAACTTTTCAGAGCCAGCAGCCTATAGTCCAAATTTAACTGATGAAGTGCAGCAAGTTCTGTTCCGAGGAGCATCTCATAATGCTTCCAGGCATAAAGTTAGCACTGACACCTGTTGTTTGGTCCCAGTATATAGCCTAGCTTTTTGGGTCAAGTCTTTCATTAAATCACAATTGGTAGTTCCGAGGTGACAGGGAAGGGTAGAACTTCCATGTCAAGGACTGATGGACACAAAAGTCATTTTACTACTCACATTGCTGAGAGCATTAAATACAGTTAGTTCCCTAATGTTAAAGGACAAAGTAAAGAATTTTGGCTCTTAGCACTGAATTAATCAGCTCCAGCAGCTCTTCCAGAACTTGCTGCTACAGTGTGTCTTTTGGAAATGTTGTCTGCTTATTCTACTTACCTTCACTGGTTGCTTGAGTGCATACTTTCCATCTTTTTCTTTTCATAATGATCATCCAGTTCATTATTACAGAGAAGCTTCTACAAATATTATTACAAAGAAGCTTCTAACCTTGTTTGAAAGTGGTGGAATTGTCTTAGAAAATAACATGCCTGAGAAACAAGTTCTCTGTTAAACCCATACTGGCAATATATGAATTGCACATTAACTTCTGCCTTAATTTCTGATAGCAAACAGGGGGATGAAAGGGGTGTACCTGTGGGCTCCATTTCTGTTTAAATGTTGGTGAGATAGAAGGGAGAATGCCTGAGAAAAAAAAAAAGGAAGTGATGGCAGAGGAATTGAGTGGAAGAAAGAAAATGGAAGGAAGAAGTGGAAATGGGTTCCTTGATGCGTTCTTCCTTACAACTTTTGTTTTTGTTTAACTTCCCTTATACTTTTACCTTATTCCACCTTTTTCTTTTCTCTGTTGTCCTTCACTCTCAGTGACCTCAATGTTCTCTTGGTACAATCATTTTTGTAAATTGAAGAATTCAGGTCCAGTGACCAAGGTCTTTTTGAATACTATGAATCCTAAATTCAAAACTTCCTAGAGCTTAAGAAATATTACATTTGTTTTATTTTTGTTTCTATTGCTAGAAAAGATGCAGTTTGAAAAAAAAAAGGTCAAAGAGTGTTTTTTACTTTTGTTCATTTTCCTCTCTACTTACAAAAGTATCTCTAGAACATCAGGGAACCTTATTTTGAAATGCTTTTTTATAATGTTTGTTTCACTTAATTCCACAAAGAATACTTGGTTGTCTCATGGTGAAGCATATTTTATGGTCTCCCCTCTCTGCAGTTTTGGAACAAAAGTTATCTGTGTGAAAGGTTGCCTGCATAGATGCCGCTGGGGGTGAGCGATAATGTAACCTCCAGGGCAGTGCTGCCACCTATGTTCATTCACTCTCCAGCAGTTCCAGACCTTTTCTGAACCTTGACTCACAGAGGAAAATTCCCATCACCTAGTAGAGTAGTGTTACAGTTGGTGAAATGGAAAAAAGAAGTTCTGCTTTGGAAGCAAAAGAAAAGTCTCCGTATGCAACTTGTTTGTCCGGCTAGCAATGCACATAGAGGGGCTTGTGTACCAGCCTGATGTTTCCAAGAAGCACTAGTATTTCATACCTGTGACTACCAGCCTGTTTGATCATGATTTTCACGGAAAGGTTTACATTCCTCTATGAATGTTAATGTTTTAGTCCTTTTTTTCCCCCAACGTTATCTATTTTATTGAGCACTTAGCAATGTTTCATTATACTTCACCTCTACAAAAACCCCAAACCAGTCAACCCCAAACCAGCAAACCCAGCAAATCAACCCAAAAAGCTCTGCATCATTGATGTACTGATTGTGGTTGGTTTTTCTGGTGTGTCATATTCTTCTGATGGACAGGGAAACAAACTCTGTCCTTCTGATCTGGAAAGCTTTATGATTAAAAGTTTTTGTGGAGGGAAAGGAAGATTACTAGAAGTGACTTATCTTCATAAATGATGTCAGAATTTAACTACCTGGTTAAAGATTAAATTTCTGATTATTTTTACAAAACAAATTGATAGGCTGCATTATGTGAATATCATATCATGTAACAAAACAGGCATACTAGAAGAATAATGTCAAAACCAAATTTATAAAGTTTGAGCTACTATGGGTTATGAGCAACCTTCAATGTAACAGTATGGTTTCTGCAGTTCAGGTTCTGTTCTGCTAATAGGTAAAGATGTACCACCATCTGTTCTGTGAACAGTAAGATTTTTGATGAGGATATCAATTTTTGATAAGTATTGAACTCACATATCTTCTTTTCCTTGACAGAATACTGGTGAGAACTGACCCTAGTTCTGCAAGGAACTTCAGTGCAGTTGTGCACTAAAGATACAAAGTGGGTAGGACAATGAGCAAGGTAGTATATTTTTATAATCTAGTTTCCACGCAAACAGGCTGTGAGCATTTGAACTAAGTCTAGACATAATTAGAGCCTGGATAACATCTGCTGCATGACATAAAACCAAAGCTACTAGCTCACATAAATGGAAATTATTTAGTTTAAAAGAAAGGTGTGAAAGAGGTATAAACACAGCTCAGACAAATTCGTTTCTGTCAGAAACATGGCAGTGGTAGGTGTTGATTCTTTAGAAACAGCCTATTTATAGGCAGCAATACAACAGCACAGCATTCCTATTTTACAGTGAGATACAGTATTTAAATATCACCTTGTAACTGAACACAATAAAATAAGAAATATTATTTACTATTCCATGGACCTCTCCCCCTCCTTATGTCTGAATTCGTTGAAGACACATTGTTTTTCTCATTCACAAAGTGTCAACGTTTCCATAACACATAAATCTTTTCCCAGCTTGGAAAGAAGGAGTTCCTGATTCATCTGCGTTTGTCTGAGAGCTTGGCATGCCTTGACCAACTATCCACTGCAGCATGATTTGTGTTTTGGCTCTGAGAAGAGATGGTAAGGGAAAACATGATACATGTGTACAGAAATAGATTAGGTATTTACGATTCAAAGCAAGTCGTTGTCAGATCTAATCTAAGCCTCTTGTCAAGCTATAGCTATTTTCTCTTTTAACACAGACAAATTCTGTAATATTTTGGGAGAAAATGCTACAGAGTTGAAAATGAAAACGTCCATAAGAATTCAAGATTATTTTTTTGAAATTATTCTATGCGTTCAAGTTTTCCATCTAAAGTTTTCAAAGCTATGCCAGTTCACACTAGCTGAAAGTCTATCCCTTTGTTTAAATCAGTAACAGCTAAGAAATTAATAGGGGGTAGTATTGCCACTAAATCTTTGTGTACGCTCCTTGTACAAAAATGGAAAGGCGTATTTTTAGAACTGATAAATGCCTTTTATATGCCCAAGTTTCTGAGAGTGCAACTCAAAGCATCTTAAATAAACAACTAATCCTTCTTTCAGAAAGTTGACTTCCAGACTTACACTGAGCAACCAGACACTACTGTAACCCCAATCTTTGGCATAGTGAAAATATCTGCTAGGGAAGCTGCTGCAAGACATAAAGGCTCGTTCTTCCTGGCCCAGAAAAACTAAGTTTCTGCTAAGTGCTTTTAACTAGAGTTTACTCCTGAAATGTGGAAATTCTTGGTGTACACCCTGCAAACATGATTTATGTGGCTGTTAGAAGAAATGTATGTTGTAGCCATTCTTGGTGAATAATCAGAGAAAGAACTTGGAATTCAGCTAACTCCCTAAGTTAATTGTATTCTAATAAATGAAAAAGAAGCAAAATTTTGTAAAAACAGTGTTATTTTGTCTAGAGAGCAAAAGGTTTTGAAATGGATGGTAGACATTATTGCAATGGATGAATTCTGCTTATGTTCTTCAAGTCATCCCACCCCAGCAGATTTCTGTGGAGGTGCAGGATGTCATGAGAGTTAATCCAGGCTGGGTTAGATATGCCTGTGTGGAACTGTCTGAGCTCAAGGCTGTTGCTTGCTGAGATCCTGAAGTATTTTCTTCTTATAATGCTGATCCTTTATTTTGCCTGGTTGCTTTCAGCTATGCTTAAGACTCCTATTTCCAGTTTTTATTTTTATTTGTTTTCAATGTTTATATTTGGTCATTTGAGTGTCTTTTGGTGTTCACTAAAGAATCCATTTTTTTAAGTTTCTTTGAATCATAATTGCAGATTTCTGAGCAGAAATAACAAATTTTCAAGAAAAGTCTTCAAGCTGCTTCAAGAGTCCCTTATTTTTTGCTTTTTACATTCCTTCACTGTCACCAGATACACAAAACCCAACCTAGCACAACATTATTATATACGACCAACAGGCAGCCCTACAGGGTGTGGAAAGTCTGTAATTACTTTGGAGGTGACTATTGCAAATTCTAGAAAAAGAATCAATCTTTTTCCTGAACATTTTGTGCACTGTTTTCCTTATTAGTTGCAGGCCAGCTCACATTTCTGATGGTGGCAGTGATGGCTTAAAATGAAACAGGAATCTTAGCTACAGCACACGTAGTATTAAAAATATAGTAGAAAGGGTCTAGTCGCAAGTCCAGTCGCCACGCACAAAGAGATGACCCTCAGGTGACTTAGCAAAAGGATACTGGGATAGTTCTGTGGATGCTGTACAAAGGACTGCCAAACCCGTGGAATTCAGTTGATGTCAACAGAATAAAACACATTGCATAACAGGTTTAATATGCAGCACAAATTGAGATAGTAATATCTGCAGAATAATAATGGTAATAATACAGTAGGACATAAGCAAGCCAGGAGGTTCCTGGAGTGCGTGGATGATAACTCCCTCCTCCAAGTGACAGAGGAGCCAACAAGGAGAGGTGCTTTGCTGGACCTTATACTCACCAACAAGGAGAGGCTTGTTGGGGATGTGAAGATCAAAGGCAGCCTTGGCTGCATTGACCATGAGATGGTGCAGTTCACAATCCCAAGGCCAGGGAGGAAGGTGAAAAGCGAGCTCATTACCCTGGACTTCAGGAGAGCACACTTTGGCCTCTTCAAAGATCTGCTTGGAAGAGTCTTGTGGGATAAGGCCCTGGAGGAAAGGGGGGGCCAAGAAAGCTGGTTAGTGTTCAAGGATTACCTCCTGCAAGCTCAAGAGAGTTCCATCCCAATGAATAAGAAGTCAGGCAAAAATGCCAGGAGGGCCATGTGGATGAACAAGGAGCTCCTGGCCAAACTGACACACGAAAAGGAAGCATGCAAAGGATGAAAGCAAGGATGGGTAACCTGAGAGGAATACAGAAACATTGTCCAAGCATCCAGAGATCAAGTCAGGAAAGCTAAAACCCAAATGGAATTGAATCTGGTCAGGGATGTCAAAAACAACACGAAGGGCTTCTATAAGTATGTAGGACAAAAGGAAGACTAGGGAAAATGTGAGCCCATTGCTCAGAAAGGCAAGGCACCTGGTTACATGGGACATGGAAAAGTATTGAATTGAATGGAAAAGTACATGAGGTACTGAATGCCTTCTTTACCTCAGTCCTTACTAGCAAGATCGGCCTTCAGGAATCCCAGGGGGAAAGGCTGGAGCAAGGAAGATGTACCCTTAGGAAGAGAATCAGGGGTCAGGGAATACTTAAGCAAACTGGACATCCATAAGTCCATGGGCCCTGATGGGATGCACCCATGAGTGCTGAGGGAGCTGGCAGATGTCATTGCAAGGCTACTTTTGATAATCATTGATTGGTCATGGTGACTGGGAGAAGTACCCAAACACTGGAAAAAAGCAAATGTCACTCATATCTTCAAGAAGGGCAAGAAGGAGGACCCAGGGAATTACAGGCCTGTCAGCCTCACCTGATCCCTCAGAAAGTGATGGAGCAGCTGATCCTGGAAACCATTTCCAGCCATATGAACAGCAAGAAAATCATCAGGACTAGTCAGCATGGCTTCACCAAGGGCAGTTATTCTTGACCAACTTGATAAACTTCATGATGTGACTGGCCTAGAGGAGGGGAGAGTGGTGGATATTGTCTACCTGGACTTCATTAAGGCCTTTGGCACTGTCTCTCATAAGACCCTCATAGACAAGCTGTTGCTGTAGGGGCTGGATGAGGAGATGGTGAGGTAGGTTGAAAACTGGCTGAATGGCTGGGCCCAGAGAGTGGTGATCAGTGGCATGAAATCTTTGCTGGACTCTCTCCAGTATGTGCGTGTCTCTCTTGTACTGAGACACAGTTTTCCAGGTGTGGCCTCACCAGTGCTGAGTAGAGGGGAAGGATCACCTCCCTCGACCTGTCCTCCTAATGCAGCCCAGGATAGCATTAGCCTTCCTTGCTGCAAGGGCACATTGCTGGCTCATGTTCAACTCGGTGTCCACCAGAACCCCAGATCTTCTGCCAAGCTGCTTTCCAGCCAGGCAGCCCCCAGCATATATACTGGTGCATGGGGTTGTTCCTCCCCAGGTGCAGGACTTTGCATGTGCCCTTGGTGAGCTTCACGAGGTTCCTGTCCACCCCTTTCTCCAGCCTGTCAAGGTCCCTCTGTATGGCAGCACGACCTACTGGCATATCAGCCATTTCTCCCTGATTTGTGTCATCTGCAAACTCGCTGAGGCTACACTCTGCCCCATCATCCACGTCATTAATGAACATGTGGAACATTGGATCTAGCATTAACTCCTGGGCTAGTTCCTGGTCTCTAGCTAGACTTTGCACCACAGATGACTGCTCTCTGGGCCCAGCCCCTCAGCCAGTTTGCAGTCCACCTCACTGTCTGCTCATCCAGGCCGTACTTCATCGGGTTCTCTGTGGGGATCTTATGGAGACAGTGTCAAAGCCCTTACTGAAGTCCAGGTAGATGATATCCACCGGTCTCCCCTCATCTTTATACTTTCTTCATACATTGCCTCTGATTTCTCTTCGTGAATCCCTCACTATGGTTATCAGAGTGGCAGAGCTCAGTGCACCAGTATACAGAGTTTTCAAAAAAGTGACCTCATCAAAGGGAGGATCAATTCCACTACAGTTTTATAGCCTTTGACTGAGAAGTGTAAGAGAGTAGACAATATTATCATTAAATTCTTGGAGGACGTAAGTAGGAATTAAGTCGGCTAACCTGTTGCCCTGATGGAGTGAATTGTTGCCCTGCCACCTAGTGGCAATATGTCACTGTATAGCAGTAATTAAGTCTATGATATTAGCTTTATTATGATCCTCACACTTCTATGAGGTGTTCTTTTTTCTTTTCTGTGTTAAAACCCCTTTGTACTAACGGAAGATCAAGCATCAATCAATGTCAAGAGTCTTAATGAAAGTTCTTATATGTAATGAGAAGCGTGAATAAATAGGACGATCAAGAATACCAAATAACCGTATTTTATTAGCAGTGATCAAACACATCAAAACACCAATATTTGAACAAACTCAAAATACGGAGGTGAGTAAGGAAACAAAAGTAGTGTTTATGTAATAAGTCACTTAGGGCTGTTTTTCTTATCTCCTAAATTAGACATAAAACTTAGTGCTTAAACAAGAATTTAAATGAAAAAAAAAAAAAAGAAAAAGAAAAATTAATGGTGGCTGTTTCAATCATTCTATTATATCATGTATATGCTCTACCCTGGAATATACCCATACACTCTCATCCACCCATAATATCTTGCTGAAAAGTGCAATGGTTAATGACACAATGTGGAGTGAAATGATTTCTCCCGTAAGAATTAATGTAATAGAAGGTATGCGTTCATGGACTAAAGAAGTATCCATAATCCAAGTACACAGGGACAGAATCCATAGTTTAGATGGTGGAAAGCAGGGTCGTCAGCTGGATGAGATGCTGGCTTTTCAGCAGCTGGCATTGTGGAGCAGCTCACTGTTCTGAACGATCCCAGCCACTTCGTCTGGAGACTGAACATCCAAGCGCTTCCCATCGGCTGACTTGATTGATCCTGACTTATCTGAAGATGATGATTATGAAAATGTACTATTCAGAGGTAGCAAAATCACTTACAGTGAAAGACTCACACTGGGCATCTCTATGGGGAGACATCACAAAACGTGAGAGAGGCTGCAGCTTTGGGTAGCAGAACACAGGACTGATATCAATGGCATGAGCCTAATGATCCATTTATGAGGTTCCCAAATGCAGGCCTCCTTTTTGCTATGTGAATGGCCATGCCAGACTGATCTCACAGCTCGAGAGCCACTTCGTACATAACTCAGCTTGTCCTGAAGGAGGGTGGTGGTCTGAAATAAATGCTGAGGCATGGCAGTGATATGTCATGCAAAAGCTCCTCCTTCAACTTGACATCTAGATGGTGATGCTATATATCTGTTTGGTATGTAGTTTTTTCCAACGCACATTATATGCCCTCTGAGCAAGGAGGATTTTGGCACTGACTTCAGTGTAATCAGCATCGGCTCCTAAACAGGGACATAGGCCCTGGGCTTGTGACTGCAATGTTGCATGCTTACGTGTCCCATGGAGCTCACTGAAACTTTTTGCACGGTCTGTTTTGCAGCCTACCTGTATGCCAGAGGTTTTGGGACAAGGATAGAATACTTCCCAAATATGAAGGACACCCATAAAAATAAAAATATATACTATAAAAGAATAGAACTATCTCAGCATGCATTGGAATTCATTGAAATGAAGTTTCAATTTATGGAGAAACATTCTTCAGGTATGTGGTATGTGGTATCTTCCTCTAAAGGGAAGATACTATAATAAAGCCTTTATTAAAAAGTAGAACATTAGCTGTCTTTCTTTAGGATAGTCATAAAAAAAAGGACATATATATAGAATGAACCAGTGGAATGCAGAGTATCTGGTCACGCACACAATAGATATTTGTATTTACTGGAGATAGTTGCATGTGTATTGTCTAGACACATACACAGAACTATTTTTATTTTCATCATAGTCATGGTGAGAAACCCATGCTGAGGTGGGGATAGATTCATCTTCCTAGTGTGGAGTGTGACACACAGGTAATGGTTCCTCTTGCACCATTTGACATTTTTTGCGGATATTTACTATTAACTCTATGTCTCCTTTATAATACCACAAGAGCGTTTTTTTTTAGGGGATGGGGGGAAAAGCAGTATGCCTTTATAAATCCATCTACTCTAATTAGGGTTACAAACACAAAACTCTTTCATCATAATAATATACTTACAGTGTAAAATTAGCAGTGCCCTTCTAGGTCTTTATATGATCTGTTTTTTCTTTCCTGTGTAACCCTGGAACAGGATTTCTTGGATGTATAATAGTTTGCGGGACAATTACAGCACCTTTATAAACTTTTTACTCCTAAGCTACTTACAATGCTTTCAATATAATTCCATGCTATCATAATTTTGCCTTGGTATAGTTGTATTAATAGGACATTAATAAAAGCTGCTGCTGGTGAGTAGGACTTTACATATGTACTGTATTGCAAAGCCTGACAGTTAATTTTCAAAAACTAATTGCTGCTAATGAGTTACTACTCCTGGATGCTTTTGGAGGGGCATTAACAATATGTGCCAGACCTACCAGCTGCACTGCTGGGAAGTTGTGAGTTCAGGAAGCACATACGGACTGCAGGCAGCTGACAGGTAATTATGTAAGAGAAGGTATTATAGAAAGCACTGCACAGCAGGTGCAGCCCAAGGAAGAAGAGGCAACACTAGCCACTGACATAGAAGTGGGAAGGGTTGCTGAGATATGAACTGGTGACACATCATGGCTGCCCTACGAAATATGCAGTCCCAAAGCTGCAGCAAAACCTCTACCTTGCCGTTAGCTGTGACTGCTCAGGAGCAGGCTGCGAGAACTGAAGTGGCTAAAAGTGAATCTCTCACAACGTGCATTTACATAATATTTTACAACGGATGGGTATAGTTGATGTGTAGCTCATCTGACTGAAAGATGTCATCCACATTTAGGCTACATGCATCTCCCAAAGCCGAGGCCTGTGTTGAGTCATGCAGCAGGTATCTTGCTCCCCTGTTCATTCAGAGGGAAGCCTAGAGACATCGAAGGCTGCAGGTGGAGCTGTGCAGCGCTCCAGCATCCCCGAGCTGTTTGCCAAGGCAGCTGCAAGGCAGCTGCTGAGAGACCCCTCATCCTCTCCCCCATGTACCATACATAGCTCTCCCCCTGCAAAAAGGCCTTGGAAGCCCATGCTCTTCCCCAACAAATGAGACCCCCGTGTAACACAAGGTCCCAGAAATGCCAGCGTCGCTGTGGGGATGGAGGGCAGCAGCACTGTTAGGGATAGCAGATCTCCAGCCTCATGTGCATTCCCACACCTCAGCCACATCACTGCGTCCTGCCAATTATACGAGCGGCAAGAAGAAACACCTTATCTTGGGAACGGCTGGAGCACAGTGGGCTCGTAGTGAGGCACAGCACCATCTTGGGCAAATACTGCAGCAGAGTCAAGACAACACTGACATATTTCTCTGCCGACACACAAAACTTCATGGGCAAAAAATCTGATCCTCAGTTTGGGTTAAGAGGTCCTCCCTTCCCTGCTTTCCCCGGACTCCTGGCAGCATATAGCCAATTAGACCCATGGCAGCCCTGCATTAGCCCTGGTGGATGATGCCAAATAGCCCTGAACAGACAGACAGTTTGGGGATTGTCACATTCCCTGCACTGTGCTCACATGGTCCCACAAGGAACGTGGGTCCTTGGGTTTCCTACTGTGGCACCTAACTGATGCTCCACTGCAGCTGCCTGCATACAGACAGGGGTCTGGGATGTGATTGCATTGCAGCAGTTAGGGACTAGGTTCATAGGGCAAGAAACAAATAATTTAATACAACTGGTTGCTTCCAGCATGACCAGCAGTAAGATGTCTACTAATGACACCTTACTACTGATCTTTCACCACTTAGACACCACCAAGCCAACGCACAGTACTTCTCTTCTGACCAGACTGTACATTTTTCCTTTCTCTGTACAGGCCATTGCCAGATGTCTCACAAGCTGTGTGGGAGTATGGTCTGTGGGTTGGCACTTACATGATTTGGCCATCACAGAGTCTGGCCACTTTTAACAGTCCAAGAGGTGAGAGAGACTTATGTACGCAGACCTCGACCTCCCTAATACTCCCCTCCTCTCCCTAGTCTCCACTGTAGCCCATCACTCCCAGCACACAGCTTTCCAGCAGAAAGAACTCTTCTTCAAAGATGACATTGATCTTATCTTCTCAATCAGCATCTCAGATTTTGGGCTGTCTTCTGAAGATGTCCAACGTGCTCCAGGAAACAGAGGCCAGCAACTATTGCACATTAAGATGTGCTGAGGCACTTTGGCACTGCAGAGCACTATTGCAACAGTCTGATCCCTCACAGATATATTTCCTACTGTCAATTACTATCCCAGCACCTTCTTAATAATGAACTCTGTCAAGCTGGTGTGCAGAAGGAAATCCACCACTCAAGTGAGCCCCTGCTGTACTCGATGATCACAGTCCCAGAGGCAAGACAAATTGCCAATGCTTGGGGCCATGAATTTCAGGCAGATATCTCCGTTTTCTTAGGAGGAGACACAGACATA
Source organism: Fulmarus glacialis (assembly GCF_000690835.1). Taxonomy (NCBI): domain Eukaryota; kingdom Metazoa; phylum Chordata; class Aves; order Procellariiformes; family Procellariidae; genus Fulmarus; species Fulmarus glacialis. The sequence continues at coordinate 23,982 of NW_009190684.1, forward strand.
GCGTCTTTTCTCCTTCCATCACTGTCTCAACATCATCTGGGTTGTGCTAGAGGGACGCCTAAACTTGACATCACAGCAGCAACATCTTTGACTATCACCACCTCTCCCTTCACTGCTCAGGGAGTGATTGTGCTGTGACTGCTGTCATTTATTCACAGAGAACTACCCCTGGAGCTACTGCCACCTCAGTCTCTGCAGCTCCTGCCAGACCCTCCCTCCTCAAAAGGCTTAGGGGTGAGTTCCTCCACAACAATCCTAGGAGACAAGGGAGGTGCAGTGATCCCTTTCAGACCCTCCTCACTCCTTAACACTATTGCTCTTGGACCCTCGCCTGTGTCTTGCAGAGCTGCTTGTTCTGACCCTGTCCAGACCTAAAGTTCATCCCAGGCCTTAACTCTCCCTAATCCCTATTTACTCTAATTGACACTGGCTTTATACCCATCTAGTGTATGATTTCCTAAACAAGCCTTCTTCCTCCATCTCTTCTGTGGTGTCCACTAACCTGTAGGCTACGCAGAATGGGGAAGGAGTTTTTATTAGTGGACAAGGTTCATTCTTGCCCCTGGCACCTCATTCCAGAGATGCCTTTTTAGTGCTGACATAGTTCTGTCATGCCTGGAGAGAGCAGGCGGGCAGACCTTGAGAATGGTACGGGGCATGAAATACCTAAATCACAGGGGATGGGTTAGAGGAGATGTGTCAGCTGTATATATGCGAGAGTGACATAGGCATCCCTCAAAGCAAAAATGTTGGAACTGAGCTGCCTACCAAGCACAGACATCTCAATGCAGGAAATGGGTGTGTTAAAAAATTGTGGGGAAGTAGTCAAGATGAATCATTGTCGTGCACCACAATGTCTAAAATGGCACTAGATGTCTGCCTACTCTCAGTCCCAAGTCATAATCTCAGCGTCCTGTGAGTTGACGGATCCCAAATCACCTTACCTTCTTTATGTTACAGACACTCAGCTCTCTGTTCAGGCATGAAGTGAGGACAGACAGCCCTGTTCAAGTCACGCTAAGCAGTCCTATTCGTTTTGGCTACATGGAGGCAGCCTCCTAACTCTGGACTGAAATGCGTAAGTGGTTTGATTTTCTAAAAGCCTGGGTATGAAGGCCACTGGTCTGCTGAATTTTAATTTGCATTGTCTTGGTGGAACAGTCTGTGCTGCCATATCTTTTCCCTTAGGCTTCCTTACTAAGATGGTTGCGGTGTCTAAAAGCTCATTGCATTCAGTAGTAATTTTCCCCAACTCCTCCACTATTTATTTTTAGATTTCGATGAGAAAAAACATACCCATCTACAACTCTAGGCATTGACAGCTATTTGGGATCAGAAGCAATGCTGAAATAATCGTGCTCACACACTGCAACATTAAATTCCCTTAACCAAGGAGCAATTCAAAGCAGTGGAACAAGCCCCACCCCAGAACTGTTTATCAGCTATCCCCTTTTAAGAAGATTAAACTGTTACATTTCTCTGCTGCTGCTTTCATCTTCCCTCTGTGAGTGTCATCCAGGCCTCCAGGCAAGCATAGCTGCTTATCCTCATCTGGAGACTTCGAGTCAGGAAAAACGAGGGAGAGCAAGCAAAAAATACAGGCCTATTTGTCAACAAGCAATGGGTATGCATGAGAAGAGCATGGTTAAAGAATAGAAGCTATGGCCAGGGCTGGATGTCTCAGGCCCCGGGTAAGTGGTTTTCTAAGACTACAGCGTAAACTCAGAGTTAGGACACCGCTTGGAAATAACTTTTGTTGATAGCCACTTCTAAAGAGATCCAGATCACTACTATAATTAGCATCTATTATTGTTGTCTCTGGGACATTACAGCCACAATTTCCTACTATTTTACACCAGTTAGTCCATCCAATTCATTGTTAAGGCATAATGGAGAGGCCAACAAAGATGGCTGTCTTGGGCAGAACTAAGTATGAAAAATAAGGGACATTTCAAAGAGACGTTTTAGAGAAATACTTTCTTTTAGGATCTTCTCTCCATAACGCATTTCTACTTTCAATCATATGAATAATTTGCTGTAAGGTTCAATTTGTTGTCAAAAATAGCACTTACCTGCTTTCATACATTTTAATACATCTTCATGTTGTATTAAATTCATGGATCACCTTGTATGTACTGATTTTAATTTTGGTAAAGCTAAGCTTCAAGTTAATATTTGGGAGGTCACAGGAATCCTATAAAGAAATGTAGCATCCTTTGATGTTTGTAAAAATACAAATTGCTCTTGTTTTAAATCAAACATGAAGGATTGGATTTCAAACCAAACGTGGTGTGGGGAAATGAGTCAGCATTTTGCAAAAAGGACCCAATAATTGTAAAGGTCTCTGAGTGCTTCTGTAAATGAGTGAGTAATTCTGTAAACTCAGCCATTTCTTTTGCTCCCTTCAATGAAGTTCTTGAGTCATCAGGAACTCAAAGCAGAGCTGAATGGAGACACCCATTTGGTTTGGTTTTTAAGAGAGTATTTCAGTCTATGTTCCCTAAACCACTCTTCCAGTCCTGCCCCAAGACCATTTCTCTTCCAGGCCCTACCATAAAAGCTGTGGAGCTCTCCTTTTGCAGCTTCCTCAGTAATTCAGAACACGAGCACAGTAGCAAAGCATGGTAAAACCCTTCAAGCCTGAAGTCCTCTACAGGCTGCTGAGTCTGCACGACCATTGCCAGGAAGGTTGGGGGAGTATCTCCCAGAACATTCCAGTTCCTTCCCAAGGTAGCTGCTTTGCTTCTATGTTTCCAAGCCCTTCCCAGTACACTGAACCTTTCCAAATAAAAGGAACCACTTGCATTACGTGGCAAGCATCTGCTATTTACAAAGGCAGTAACAACATCTCCGGAGGCTTTCTTTCTTGCATGCCATTTCCGTACCTCAGGTACAAATGCAAAACCAGAAGCCTGGGTAATGCTGTGTTTTAACGGGCAGAGTCTCAAACGTGAAGTCATGTTCATGATTTCTATTTCGGATGTACAGTACTGTTGAGTTTTAGGACAACAAGAAAAAGACAGTTTCTTGGAGAACAATAGTTATCTTTTAAGGAAAGACTAGGATTCCTTAGGATGAATTCTACCTTAAGACGCAGGTTGAATCCACAGTCATCCTGCTTAGTGTTGCTTTGCTAAGGTTTGATCAATTTGTAGAAAGGTAGCTCTAACTTCCAGCTAATTGCTATTTTAGTTGGTGCTTATTATTATCACTTAACATTTAGACTACAGCTCACCAAGCTTTTTCAATTACAGTTGACACATTAATCTACTAACCACTGTATAGGTAGATTGACTGAAGAATTTATAGTCTCATATAAATAGCAAATACGGAGTCTACATCAATCACAATGTATAGTTAACATTGTGAATGCAGTTAGCTTTTTTATTTTTTGAAAGTAGGATGGAAAGGAGGACACACTGCTATTCCTCTTTCTCTTGACCCAGACTAGGGTTCCTCTATAGGGTAACAGGCCATACATCATCCTCTCTCCAACTTTGTATCTCCACAAGACAAAAAAGCTGAGAGAGCTTTCAAGGTAAAGTGAACCTGTCGGAGGAGACAAGTCAGGGCTACAGAGTGCTAATTGTATCAACGGTGGTGGAGCAGAGGCTTTCTGGAGAAAAACCCCACTAGATCCAAATGGTTGTGTCAAATGCTGCTCTGTTTGAGCATGGACACGTTTTCCTCTCTTGCAAGTACCACTGTGTTCTTGGCCCCCCTTAATTTCCTTTTCTGTTGCCTGAATAACAGCAAAAATAAAATACACTGCTGCAGCCTTGCTACTCGTTCCCTGGACACTCCAGGCATCGTGTGGGCCACTGCAATCGGGCTGATTTGCAAATCCTGAAACAGTACCTTGTACCTTCTAAGTCCCTCAGTTACCTACCCGTGGTCCCATAGAACTTTGTTGAGACTATTATTTCTTGGCCTTCTAACTAATCCCTTTGGTGCCAATGCTGTAGGAAAGTGAGGAACCAAGCAAGAAAAGAGGCTCAGAAAAGAGCCTGGCACTAAAATCATTGTTTCTAAGAGCACACAGTTGCAATATCTTTGAAGAGTAACCCAAATCCGGAACAACATGGAACTCGCCCATCTGCCACAGATCTCCCTTTATCTTCCACTTGTATACTGCATCTCTTATTTTTGCCATTTTTTTCTGAGAAATAATTTGTCCTTTTTAAGATACATGCTTTTTTAGCTTTGTACATGTGTTTGTGCAAATATCTTGGACCTGGCGATCTACCAATAGCAAATCAATTATCAGAGGAATTATTAGTGGCTTTGTATCAGATACATTTAAACTCTTCATTTATATTCTTGCACCTATAGTGGTTATTCAGGCTTGCAGAAATTTCAACTCAATGATCTACCTGGAGAACTAACTGGTTTTAGCAAACAGTAAGAAAAGCTCTCCAATACTTCCTGCTTAACTTTTTCATAACCAAGTAACCACCCATGTATTTCTTCCAAGACTAAATAACTAGTTCATTTGTGAAGAAAAGATTTCTAAAGCCATGTGGAATAGCGCCCTATAGTGATTTTACTGTCGTAACAATAAACCTGACTTCAGAATTTATATTCCACACTTTTTTTAAAGCTTGCTTTCATTTTTCATTCTGCCTTTTGATCCTTTGTTTAAATCATTGCTTTTGAAAAGCTGGAAGGCATTTTGTAACATCCTCTGTTATTTGCAGAGCCCAGGTGAAGCCTATCATGCAAAGTGTCTAAAAACTGCTGCCATTTCCATTAAGCCTTAGAAATGTCTGCTTTGAAATTAATTTTTAATCTTCCAGTGGCACAAAATTCCAAGAGGGTTTGCTTATTTGTTACTGCCCTTTGTGAAGTAGGAGTTGCTGGTGCCTACGGCAAGGAAATGCAATGCACTACTAATTATTTGTCTCATGTTGCATCATAAATGGTTATTGGTTTGTCAGAGCAATTGATGCCAATCTTCATTAATAACTTAAATGTGAACAACTCTATATAAAGTAACTTCAAAAAGAAATTATGTCAAATTGTTTTCCCTTGAACTTTTCAAATCTAGTAATCAAGCACATATCACACTTATTAATGTCCACAGAAACCTCTAAATTTTACATGTGTGTAACATAGAAGAGCATAGAAGGGCAAATATTCAATTTTTGTAATTTTATCAATAGCCTTTTTTCCACACAATCCATGGGCTGTGATGAGCCCAAACTTCCCCTTAATCTTTGATTTCTCTTTAGATGACAGCAGGGTTGCTGTGTGTCCGTGTACAGCTGACCTCTGCTGGAGAGAAGGCGGCTTGTCATATGTGTGTCATTGCTCACTGGTTTGCCCTCTGTTGATCTCATAAAGCAATTTGAGGCTACAATAACTACCTTCTGAATTCACAGAGCGAGAACGTTAAAGTTTTGAAAATAATCTGCCCTATTGCACGTTCACCTGGTAATTAAGACAGATACATGATCAGATAATGCCTACTGGCACAATATAATGAGTTGGATAATATTACGGATTTGTGTTTAATGGGAAAATGTAAGATTAGTACACATCCTGGGGTATATTGAAATGACTGGATGTTTTTCATGAAATGCTGTTAAAAAGACATTATTGATCATAAAGATTTTTTCATAAAAATGAACATAACCATATCCTCTTGGAATATAAAGATTTTATCCCTGTCTTGTAAAATTAGTGATAATACAATTTGTGTCCCTAGAACAAGAAATCCACAAAAATGGTGAGAGCTTTTGCTATGGAAGATTAGAGAAGACAACAGTGAGAATGAGGTCAAAGAGAATAGAGCATCAATTGTCGGGAAATCAGTTATTCCTTCAGAGAACTCCTTAACTGGGCTGGTTGTGTATTTTTCCTATGTTCACGAAGTTTGTCAGTCCCAGGATCACCTATTAAGAATATAGAGCAAGGCTCACTTGTCTCCAAATTTCCTTACAATAGTTGATTCTGAAGAGAAATTATATATTTTTTATACTACCCTGGCCACTGAAGTTCTTTCCAAACTCTTCTGTATAGGATTCCCCATTATTCAATAATAATTTTTACCAGACCTGTCATTATGTTTCATGAGGGTTTTTTTACAGTTTTTCTTTGACGTTTCCATTTCCATGCTTTACTTTTATACTTCAAAAAGAGTGGATCACTTCTGGCAAATGTGTATATATCAAATATCAAAATTGTGTCCCACTGAACTGGGGTTTACAGTGTTTTTTTAAAAAGTCCTGTGGGATTTATTGGTAGACCATAAAATACTGTTACTTTGTAACAAAAAATGTAGGACTTAACAAGCTTTGAAGACTTATTTATGACATATATCAGTGTGCCTGATATCATCATACAATGTGATGGCATGTGATAGTCTATCATGCTGTAGATAGGCATGCAACATACCATGTTGCATGTATATGATGTCATGGCATCATGGTTATACACATATGATAACACGTTAACAATAGCAGAACCTCATCAGGCACCATGGAGAACCAGTCTGATCTGTCGATTCAGGAATACTAAATGACCCCAAGGCCCTCTTAGGTCAGGAACAATTTAAAGGAATCCGCTGAGTTTGCAGGGAATTTGCAAATTGTGCACAATCCGGAGAAACCTAAACAAACCTTGTGGGATTTATGCTAAAGCTGAGACTAAGGCCAACACTTTCAAAAGCAAACAGCAGTTTCTGAAGCTCAATTTTGAGTGTCTGATTTTGAAAGATTTTATTTTAATAAAGAGTTGCCAACTGAGTGCCCCAAACTCGAAGCTTTCCAAATCATGCATTTAAAACCACGGGCTCTTTCCCACATGCTCCAGCCTGCACAAGCAGAAGATGTTGCTCTTTAAGGGCTTTTACAGGAGAGCAAGATATGAATCTTTTCTGCTTCAACTCCAATTGAATTGAGAAACCGTTATTTCATCACTGTGTCCTCACCCGCAATGGATGCTGTTGTTCCTCTTCAGAGTTCTTTGTCTCCTGGCCAGGTGCAGTCCAGCTGGGTCTGGTAGGAACTGGAGGTGATGTAAATCCTTGATGGCTTTTCAGTGGTCTGGGTATACCTCACTCTTCCCAGGACAGGCCCTGGACCTGCAATGACAGCGGCTGGAGTTAGCGCTTCCAACCAGAACAAACCACACGTGGCTCCAGGGACAGGTTTCAGAAGGATACCTTTCCTGCTCTCTCAGACCAGAGGGCTGGAGAACAGTGAGTCTTATGTCCAGGACATCACATTTTTAAAGAACAAACCATGGTACCAAAGGGAGCATGTTTTCCTCCTGTGTGGGACAACATACCTGTGTGCAGTAAGAGGGAGAGGGAAGCTGGGTTGTCTACACCAGAGGTGGATGTTATCTGCAGGAACACGGACTACCTCAACAGCTCTGCTTGGCTGCTCTCCCCCAGGAGATGGACGTGTCGGTGTGGGGAGAGGTGCAGGTACGCTGCTAGAAGGAGTCTGGCCTTCCTCGCTGGTACCTGGCCCCACAGGAGTGATGTGAGGAAACAGGGACAAAACCAAACCTCTGTCGTTGGGCAGCCTTGCCCTCGTCTAACCATGAAAGCTGGGTATTGTTCACCTGCTCTGGAGCTCTCCCTGTTCTTCCCCAAAGGGACGGGGCCTCAGCAGGAGCCTGCTGCCCTCACAACAGTTGGCCAGGCTGCTACGGGGCTGATGGCCAGGCCATGATAAGGCTGATGGCCAGGCTGCTGTGGGGGTGATGGCTAGGCTGCCATTGGGGTGATGGTGAGGCTGCAGTGAGGGTGATGGTGAGATGCTGTATGGGTGATGGTGAAGCTGGCATGGGGGGGGATATCTGGGCAGCTTTGAGGGTGATGGCTAAGCCATTGTGGGGCTGATGGCTGCTGCCGTGGGAATGGTGGCAAGGATGCTATGGAGGTGGTGGTGGTAGGTGATGAGTAGGCAATTGTGGGGCTGATGGTGAGGCTGCCGTGCAGCTGCCGGCTAGGCTGCAGGGGGGAAGCCTGCGCCAGCGTGGAGGTGACACGCAGAGGTGACAGCGAGGGGACTTCGGAGAAGCCGGGGGAGCCCACTTCAGGCCGGAGTTGCTTGGGGGAGGGGGGGGCAGGTGCGGGGTTCCA